>NW_024349796.1:15220268-15254688 GCF_902729225.1 Pteropus medius | reverse complement strand
CTTCCTTCCTTCCTTCCTTCCTTCCTTCCTTCGCTCCCTCACTCCTTCCCTCTTTTCTTTTCTTTTCTCTTCTTTTCTTTTCTCTTCTTCCTTCTTTTTCATATGGAGATACAGTTGTTCCAACATCAGTTTTTAAAGTTATTCTTTCTCCACTGAATTACTTTGCCTCTGTAGCTGTGAATGCAAACATGAATGCATATGTTTTTGTAGATTTTTCTCTGTATCCGATTTTTAATTTTATTATAAATGGTCTATATCTTTTAATGTACTGTCATTTGTTACAAGTATAAAAATAAAACAGATTTTCCTATCTTGACCTTGTATCCTGCAGTCTTGATAAACTCATTCATTTGCTCTAAATGCTTTTTTTTTTTTTCTGTAGATTCTTAAGGGTTTTCTACATAAATGATGATGCCATCCGTCAGAATTGTTTTCCTCTTTTTTTCCAATATGGATACATTTTTCCCCTTGCCTGTTTGCACTGGCTATGACCTCTAGAGCAATTCTGTACGGAGCAGTAAAGTAGCTTCTTGTGTGGTTTTTGATTCTGGGGAGAAAGCATTTGATCTTTCACTGTTAAGTAAAATGTTAGCCACAGGTTTTCCATTGGGGCCCTTTATTAGGTTATTAGCTTGCTGTGAGTTTTTATCATGATGGGTGTTGAATATCACAAAATCCCTTTCCTGCATTTATTGGGATGTTCAAGTGGTTTCTGTTTTTTCAGTTTGCAAATATGGTTAAGTAGATCAGCTGAGCTTTACATGTCAAAACAATGTTGTCCGTTGCTGGGAGGAACTTGATATATTGAACTTTTAGACATTGAATTTTTGCATTTGTAGCGATAATACTTTTTAAAAGAATGGTTGCATCTATATTTAAAAGATATTTGGTCTATTGTTTTTTTGTTTTGTTTGTTTTCTTTTGTTTTAGTATCTATATTTGGTTTTGATCTCAAAGAAATGCCAGCTACATAAAATGAGTTGAGACGAGTTCTCTTCTGTTTTCCAGAAGAGTTATGTATCACTTACTTCATTAATAGAATCGGGGCATTAGGCTTTGCAGGCCACGCTGTCTCTGTCACAGCTACTCAGTGTTGTCTTTGTAGAATTTATGCGGTCACGGACAATATGTAAATGAATAAGCGCGGCCATATTCTTATAGAACCTTATGTATGGACATTGAAATTTGAATTACATATAAATTCACATCTCAGAAAATACAGTTTTTCTTTTGCTTTTATCCCTCCACTATTAAAAACTATAAAAACGTTACTTTGTTCATGGGCTGTAGAGAAACAGGGCCTGGGTCAGATTTGGCCCTCGTCTGCCAAACCCACGTGTTGACCATCGAAAGCATCCTGGGTCTGGGGTTTTCTCGTAGGAAGGTTTTTAACTTCACATTCAATTAGATACAGGGTTATCACAGTCCAGTAGATAGGGAGCTACTCAGGTTACCTATCTATTTTTGAGTAAGATTTAGTACTTTGTGTTTTTCGAAGAATAGAATTAAAAAATGTCAACGGTTGTCGTTTTCATTAACCATAGGACCTGGCTATGACATTTCGAAGTATATTTTCACTTTTCCAGTGCTGGCTTGCCCTCATCTTATTAATAAAAAGTTTCTTGATACCATCCCACTTTCTTGAATCAAGACGTTAGTTACTTATTTATGTGTCATCGCAGGGGACGGGAGGATGCTGCAATGAGGGACTTCAGTGCCCGGAGCCAAGAGGCTGAAGTTCCAGTCCCCGAAGCACGTTGTCCAATAAACAGGCCTCTGAATCCTCGCTCATCTAACGTGGACACGCAACACAGTGGTCACCGAGCTCTCCCTTGGCTCTAAAGATTGTGCCGCAGCTTTTACATATCTCCATTAATATATGTGAGGATCGAACAAACACTAAATAAATGCAAAGTGACACGTGCCCCACGTGTCTCTGAGAAGATTAAACGAGTGGACAGCACAGGTGGGCAGGGCCTGGCCCTGGGCGAGCACTGGGTAAGCGCCTCCTGGTGCTCGTCCAGTGTTCAATGAACCACGTCTTGCTCGATTCCTTCATTTCTTTGGTCATCACGTTCTCCGTGGGTAAACTGAAGAGCTCGGGTTAAACAAACGATGCTCAATGTGCCACCGCCCAAATCTGCTTTGGTTTTTGAATTCACATTTTGAAAGATTCACTATGTCCAACGATCGCCTTTATTAAAGAATAATTACGGTACTCCCGCGCTTTAAAGTAATGACTGACCAACGGGCATGTGTAAATCTTTTGCTCTGCCATGTGTCAGGCGGGACCCCGATAGTCTCTTGAATATCTGCGCCGCCAATCCTGCAAAGTTCGGTCGTTGTCTTTATTTTCCATGTCAGAAAACTGAGACTTCAGCTCATACATGCAGAGAAAGAGTCGGGATTTGAATCTCGAGTTCGTTCACTCTACCCTTTGACTTCCAACTCACTCCTCGGAGTTTCCAATTGTCCTTTTGTCTTCCCGCCGCCAAGCTTTTCCTTCCCTTGCTCAGCCTGCCCTGTCCTGCTGTGGTCCCCTGCGTATCGAGATCCTGCTCATTCTGCGAAGCTCTGCCAGTTCTACCTAGCCCAATACCTTGCATGG
The DNA here is from genome assembly GCF_902729225.1 of Pteropus medius. Classification (NCBI taxonomy): domain Eukaryota; kingdom Metazoa; phylum Chordata; class Mammalia; order Chiroptera; family Pteropodidae; genus Pteropus; species Pteropus medius. Next base: position 15,252,080 of record NW_024349796.1, on the reverse strand, counting down.
AATAGGTGCTCATAACTAACGAATACCTAAACTAAAGTTTGCTCTATCTCTGCTAAAACATCTTACGATCATAGGAGGCAAAAATTACGTCTTATGTCCATCGTCCCTGCACACAGTAGACCATTAAGAAAGAAGAAGAAAAGTAAACGAAGCCCACATGCTTCTTGGAACTAAAAGTAGACAGGGCCACGTATGTACCTCATGAGATGTCCAAGACCCCACATCAGAAATGTACGTTCAGGCAGCAGGAACACACGTGAGGCAAAGGAATAAGAAAATATTCTGGGACGTTTTGCTAGTCCGGAGTTAGGTCAACTCGATTTGGCAAAAATAAAAACAGTCCTGCTTTTTCTCCAGGGTTTTTCGGTGTCACTTATTAATGCTAATTAGTCGAGGGTGTTCTGTGATGCAGAACACTTGTGACCCGTAAGAATCAGAGAGGAGAGACTGACTGTCATTTCTCAAAAGACCCACAGGGCGAGGGGGGGAGGGAAGGGAAGGGAACGTCTCTCCCAAGAATGGCACTGAAGAGAAGTGCAAGTAAAAATAAACCCACGCTTAAAACAACTGTGCAAATGGCAACGGTATTTTCACAGCTGGGTTTCTTTGCCAAAAATACTTAGCACTTACTTTAGAAAAGTCTCTTCTAAACAGGAGAGGTCTGGCAGATCACAGAAGCTGAACCCTGATGCTGGAGCTCTGACTTTGAACTTGGCCCAGATGGGAATAAACACAATGTCTTTTTTTTTTTTCTAAATAAACAAGAACCTTCATTGTCACAAATTCATGTCAGGCTGTGGTGTGTGGCCTTTTGTGTCACGGATTAGGACACTGAAGGACGGCTGAGCTTAGGGAACTGGGTTCGTAACATTCAGCATATTTATATCTAGATTAGGACTCTGGATTTAGCACACGGGAAAACACCGACTTTGCCTGTTACCATGGCAGCGCAAACACCCCACTTGAGTAACGGTCCAGTCACTTATCACAGCAGGATTAGTGGTTTTCTAAAAAGATCTGTATTCGCATTCCTGGTATTTGTTTCCTGTGGATATTAAGAGTGGACGCCATGGTCTTTGGTTTCAAAGACCGATGACATAGGACATGACTAATCACTTTGATTCACTTTTAGGGTGAGTACCACCCAGACAGACGAGCACGGGCTATGTACATATTAGTAGAAATACACACTTCATCTCCTAATGACTAGGACATGAGCCACACTGATATGCTAGCTAAATGAAAAACAATATCGTAAAGGTTGGCAATGATTAAAATGTGCCGATGTCATCTTTCGTCCATTTATTTAATAACTGCTTCAGCAGTGACAGGACTTCTCCGTGTCAGAATACTAGCTATAAGAAAATCCAAGTGGAGTCGGACATGTTTCGACAAGCTTACAATCCATTACGATCCAGCAGACACCTTCCTATCAACGAATGGGATTTTTTTTTAATGTAATTTTTTTTTTTTTTGGTCAAAGCAAGAGAGTCTTCAAAATTACCAAAAATATATATATACTTGGTAAGAAACCGGTAAACACAGACAGTTATTCCTTCTTGGTCAAACTAAGAGAATATTCTTTGTGCGTATAGTCCCCGGTGACTGCCACCTTGAATTGGCGTGGGGTATTTCACTGACATCTCTTCAGCTCTCTGTCTCATTTCTCTGCTAGGTCTGTGGCCCTGAGTGACGAGGCCTCTGCCTGACTCATCTTTGTACCCACGCAGGCCTCACGTCTCCTAGTCCGGCAGGCAGTGTTGGCTAAAGGAGGCTGTCGTTGGATTAGTAAAGGTGAGGTTGACGACTGTGGATGCAGACGTCCGATGTGAATATATTGGCTTTTCTTAAGGTTTTTATTTTTAAAATCATCATCTGCTGATACCGACTTTCTTTCTTTGGTGTACAGTCTATGAATTTTAACATATTTATAGATTTGTATAACCACCACCGCAGAAAGGATAAAGAAGGTTCTACCACCACCAGCTCCCCACCTCTTCCCCAAAAATTCTCCCTCATCGTCACACCTCCTTCCATCCACAACCCCTGGCAACTGTGGATCTAGTCTCCATCTCTATAGTGGTCACAGATTGTCACTTACGACTTTTGATTGCAGATGGGAGGAGGAGACATCATTTACATTGCTTTACTCAGCCTAAATAAATGTGTTTTCTTGGAACAAAGGAAGATTTGCGATACCTTTACCCATTGTTCTTTGTGACAGTGAATAAAAACCCGTCAGGCCCTGAATAGCAGAGAAGGCCTTCGTTCCCACATTATGGAGTGTGTGTGTGTACACACATGCGTTAAGTTAGAGATAAGATGGCAAGCCTGGGTTAGGCTCAAACGTGCGTGCCTCGGCCCTTCGCCTGCCGGGACATGGGTGCCGTGTATCCATCAGGGCCAGCCTGCAACCAAGCCAGGGAAATGGGACGGGAGACATGGTGTCCGGCACACAGCAACGGCCCAATGAAAGGCGAAGGCCGTCCCGACCACAATATCTTGTCATTTCGGCAGAGCCTGAGATTGTGTATCAGGAAGTCAGCCCATGAGATCGAGGAAGCCCTCTCTGCGGCAGCTCGAGGGGAGATCAGGGACTCACCTCTGTCGTGTGTCACTTTACTAGACACTGATCCTTCTGGAAGATACACCGTGCTGATGCACGTCTCTCCTTCTCATTTATAGCGACAAACATTACAACGAGGACCTACAGACGATTTGAGTTCATTCTCCCTCTGATACCAAGTACACCCTGAGGCAGTCGGGGAACAACTTTCTATCGGCTTCTGGAAGCTTATCTCCCGACGTAAAAATGAAAAAGGACAAAACTAGGAACCAGGAGCAAAAAGAAAAAGGGATTTTTGTCCTCCCTCCGCCCCCTTTTTTTCCAGTTATGCATTTTTGTCCTGCGGAGTTCAGTTTGGAGAAAAGCACTCAGGCATGAGGCGGGGTGGGTTCAGGGGCCGGGCCATATTGAGAAGCTCAGAATGCTTGTTTTTGTGGTGCCCAAGGAATCGACGCTTCTTTTCTCAAAAGAAAACAGAAGCGCGTTATCCTGGCAGGGGAAATTCAGAAGTTTGGAGGTGGAGAGTAAACCTTATTCCCAAACACGAAGGCTCCTGTTCAGCTTCTTGCTGAAGAGATTTTAGTAGCTTTTAAAAACTGTTAGCACATTGCATCGGTCGGCTTTCTAAATAATTTAGAGAACTTGTGACCTGGAGCTTTCACGGAGTTGATGTAACTGTTCTGGAAATCTTTTGACTTGAACTTGAGAATCGCTTTTCGTGCAGCTGCAGTATGTCCACCGTCAGCAGCAGTCTGCGTCCAGAAAGCGGGAGGGGACTTGCGGAGTGTGAGGGGCGGCGCGGGAGAGAGATGTCCTCAAAAGAATTCTTTCCTGGGCTGCAGTTCTACACATCGACCACCAGGTGTCCGTCTTCACACGAGCAGCCTCGCTCGTGGAAGGGTTTACTTACTTAACTGCCAGATTATTTTTAAAGCCGAAGCAAATTCCTAGATGTCGGTACAAGCGAGTATAAATATGCACCCTGAATAATTTCCAAGTCCTCATCTAAGTAGGAGTAACCCATTGGATGCTGTGTTTATCTTCTAATGTCGTTTGGGAGATCATTGGGCCAGTAAGTAGCCGACGGATTCGGGAAATGGTGAAAACAATCATTTGTCCTCTTCGAAAATCGCATCGGTCTGGTGTTTGTAAAATACGAGGTTCTCAGCATGCAGACAGGTTTCTGTTCCCAGGAACGTTCTTTTTGGTAAAAATGGACAAATTACATTCTGAGCAGGCTTCTGTACTCTACAGTTAAATTCGATGGTTTGATTTCTCCTTTAGTTCGCGCTCCCATTTTAATGCTTGGCCCTGATTTTGGTGAAAAATGCCTCTACCAGGAAGGGCAAGAATACGATTTGATTCCTTTCTTCCCAGAACGGGGAGCGACGATGTAATAGTTAACCTGATTAGATCATTCTAACTAAGTCCAGAATGCACACCTGAGGCCCTTCAGTCCATCCTGGGGAAGAAGTGGCTGTCATCGCGGCCTGCCAAGAATTGTCGCCAGATCGAGCAGTTTCATGGATATTTATCATCTCCCCTCATTCCTTTGATCGATTGGTTGATCGATTGATTTTTTTAAAAAGTCACCCAAAAGAGAGTTGCTACCAGTTTTAGCAACTTCCTCTGTTTACTCTTGCGTGTCAAAACGTGGAAGTTCTGAGAGCTCTAGATATCCCTATTTATGCTTTAATTAAATTAAATTAAAACTAGTACAAAAGACGTGCTTAATGAGAAAGAACTAGCGATCCCGCAGGATATTACGGTGAGGTCTCGGGAGGCAAAGGAGGCGGCCATCACAGCGCCGTATCGAACCTGAAGGCCTTCTTTTTCTGCTGTTGTGCATTTCTGTTAGGTTTTATTATTTTTGATGCCTTTAGGACATTAAAATCGGTTTCTCCGGGAACTATAGACAGGAAGCTGTTTGCAGCAGGAGCAAAAGACACCCTCGGGAGTCTGCCATTTCTGGTCCCTCCGATATTGATAGATATCTTTCTTAAAGCTCGGTTCCCTCCCCAATTTCGTATTTCTTCACACCATTTACTACGTCATTTGTTCATTAATTTGACCAACGTTTATTTACTCCTTGCTGTGAACTTCGCGCTGTGGATACAATAAAAATGACTGAGAACAAATCCATTCTCTCAAAAAACTATTAAACCAGGGAGTAGAATTCTACAACCTATTTCCTAAATAGACTTCTGGATCGTACTGAATAAAGTGGAAATATTTCATGCTGCTGGCATTTGTGGTATACGACCATCTTCTGTTGTTTAGTTATACAATGTTCTTTTAAATAGAGTTGTTATGTTTAGAGAGCATTGTTATTCAAGCACGGGAAACACTGAGTCATAATACAGGGGAGCCGGAACACAGTAATCTCCATGTTTACATAAAATCACCATGCGGATGATCTCCCCGATATTTTTTAATTACCCTAATGGATGCGAGCAGAGAGGCAAGCATGGCTGTACCCGGTCTATAAAAAGGAAAATTGAAATTCACTTAGTAAAATGATTTTTACTTGGCTTCAGTAGTCTGGATGTAATTATTTTCTTTTATTATTATATTTAAGTCATTACATCTGTTTCCAAAATGTTCTGGAATGGAAGAATTAACAGGAAGTAAGTTCTGCAACTGAATCCCTCTCCCTCCAAGCGTAGCATCCATGGTGATGAATGAACATGGGGGAAGAAATAAAAGCCACACGGAAACGAAAGGAAAAACCTCTGAATGCTTAGGTGAACCTTGGCTAGCACGAAACGGAGGGACTTCATCTCTGTTTCCTCTGAAAACCGTTCTTAAAAGTCCCAGCGTGCATGTTAAGCAATAGTCAAAAGGCCAAATGAGTGTGTGTGTGTGTGTGTGTGTGTGTGTGTGTGTGTGTAACTAGGCAAGATGAAATGGTGAAGAGAAATTTGCTTTTTTTTGCTTTTTTTTTTTTTGAGAATGTCAAATCTGGGCCAGTTCTTCTGACTTGAAAAGGAAGCAAGCTTCAGAAAAGATGCTGCTTCGAAAAACCGTGAGATACGTCCGCTTCAGCAGAAAAAAAGGCCCCCTGTGGAGTCTATGCAAGATAAACTCAGCCTCCAGAATGTTCTCCACACCCTTTCGCTTATTCGCTGAGCTCTGACTAATTCGCTAACTATGAACTTTTGCATTCATCTTCCCGTTTTCCGCTTACGGAGGTCAGTCGTGAATTCTCTCACTCAACGTTTACTGAATGTCAACCGGCACCCAGGAACGGTCAGGTAAGTGAAGAGGCCTGGGTCTCACCATCAACAGCTCCCTGACTAATAGGGATCCCTCAACTCACCCCAAATACCATGTCGTGGATTTGTAATGATACAAACACAACCCCAGCAGCTCAGAGAGTCGATTCTGACTGTCACACCCTAGGGAGTAATTGACCTTGGCCTTAGGATGTAACCAGCTTTTGGTCAGCCATTGACTGGAGGAAGGCATTTTAAGGAAAAAGTAAGAATACCGTGAAAATACTGACTACATGAAATTATACACTCAGGAAAGAAGCACAGGCTAGTGGCTGCGGCATCTGTTTACGTGACAAAAATAGCAAGAGATGAGGATAAAGAAAGGTAAATGCTATGAAATAATGTAAAGCTAGTTCTCAAGCCCACGACAAGAAATGCAGAAGCTGTTATATAATAGCGACATTTAGATGACGTTTTACAGTTAAAAACCAAAGCTCTGCATCCCGATTTTATGGCTTGCGACTCCAGGTCGTAACAGGACACCCAGTGAAAACGACTCGATCAAGAAGAGAACAGATCGGTTTGCATAAACGGGTCCGGCCGGCTTGAAGTCAACAACCCGGCGACACCATGGGGACCCGTCTCCCTGTCACCTGTAGGCTGGCACCGTCCTATCTCACCCTGCCACGTCATCAAACACCCACCTGGAGAACCCAGTCTCCCAACAGCTTAAATGACAGGGTCGGCACTGAGGTCCGATCACGGCCATGCGCCTAGGCTCTGCCAGGAGTCACGATGCCCTGGACGCGTCGTGGCCCAGAGAAAGAGCAGTCATGGCTACTACAAGGCCAAGGGCTCGGCTGAGGGAGCCCGAGGGAATCACCGGCCAGCTCTCTCTCTGCCGTAAGCAGGGGAGCCATGGTAGAGTAACCCCAAACGCTGACCGTTAAGGACTGTGGCAAGGGAGTGCTACGGCCAGGTCCCCTTTCGGGAAGGAGATTGGTGGCAGTGAGGAGGACAGGCAAAGGGAAGAGGGGTCGAACGCAGATGACCGGTTAGGAGGACTTGTCTGAAGCAGGGCAGGGCAGGGGACGGGCAGGGAGGGGGCCAGCGACAGAGGTGGTTCAGAGGTAGGACCAAGGGCATTTAAACCGATTTAAGGAGACGAAGTCCCCTGTGACTCAATAAAGTGGAAATATTTAATGCTGCTGGCATTTGTGGTATATGACAAATGTAAGTGTCCGTAAGTGTCTCGCTATCTGCTTGAGAAAGGTCTCCCGCTCTGCCTTCTGTAAGGGCCTCCCCGCTATTCTTGGCTTCTTTATGCAAATCAGAGGATCAATGTGTCAAGTTCCACAAAAAACTGTCAGGATATTGGTGGGAATATTATTAATTCAATCAATTAAACTTGTAGAGAATTGATGCAGTTATAGTATTAAGTATTGTTAATCGTGGACACAGTAAACATCTTGATTCAATTGAGAATTTAAAGTCATTCGATACATTTTTATAAAGGTCTTACATATATTTCGTTATCTTTATTCGTGGGTGTTTTATATTTTTAATATTGTAAATGAAGTTTCATCACTCTATTTTCTAATTGTAGCTGGTATATATAGAAAACTTTTCTAAGTGCTTTTAGTTCTCAGTTTGCAGAAGTGCACTCGTTTACTAAGGAATTTTTAAATATAAAACATGGGCGTTGAATTTTATCGCATGCTCTTTCCACATGGAAGCAGTGAAATTATTTTTTTCTTTGGTTTGTTCGTGTGGTGAATGACATTAATAGATTTTCTTAAGATTAAGCGAATCGTCTTTTCCTGAAATACACACTCATCGTAGCCATAGTGCGTTATCGTTTTATACAATGAAGGATTCTGTTTGCTGTGTTTTCCTTAGCATTTTGCGGACGTGTTTATGAATGACAGCTTGTCTGGTTCACTTGTCAAGATGCCCTCATCTTTCGTTTTTCTGTTATGCAGGTTAAATGAGCCTCAGAAAATTCGCTGGGAGTAAGTCACCTCCCTTTTCCATTCCTTGGAAGTTTTGGTATAAGAATAGAGTTTCTTAAAAATTTGAATCACTCGCCTCAAATCATTTTGTGTCTCATGATCTTTTTGAATCAGTTTCCATAATTTATATTTTTTTAGGGAAGCTGTGTTGCTCGAATTATTTCAGCTTTAACTTTTTATGGATTTTTAAAGGTCAGATTTTTTAGAGTTTAAAAACTATCTTTTTGGTCTTTAGTCACTATTTCTATCTCAACGACACTGCGGTTAGAGGAGAAAATCTGTATGATACTGATTCTTTAAAATTTATTAGAATTGCTTGATATCCTAGTAAGATGTTAAATTCTGTAAATAATCCAAGTACTTTGAAAATGGATTTTTTTTTTCCAATTATCGAGAGAAGTTTTGTATATATTTTGTTAGGTAATAATGTTGCTAGATTTTTTTGTCTGTTGGTCATATATCTAAATATATATATATGACATTCTTTCACTGCTGCGATGGCAAATATTTTAATTTCTCTCTATATATCTGTCATTTTTTATTTATACATTTTGCAACTACGTTATCAGGAAGCTTCAAGGTTAGATTTATTTTATTTCCCTGGTGACTTAAAGCTACAATTTTCTTTAGCTTTAATAATGCTTTTTATTAAAGTCCTATCTTTCTGACGTAATAAAATTACATAAGGTTTCTTTTGATTAGTGTAGGACTGATGTATATTTTCCCCTTTTTTTACTTTAATCCTGCCTGTGTCCTTATGTTTAGAGGTCTCTGTTGTAAATATGAGATACCTGGGTGGAAAAGATATATTATTAAGTTTTACAATCTTTGTCTTTGAACAGAAAGACCTAATTTACATTTATTCTGTTACCTTCACATATGCAGATGTGTTTCTACCTCACTCTGAGCTTTCTGTTCTGCTTTTACTGTTTCTTTTTTGTCCTTTTTGTATTTCAGAATGCTTGTTTTTTTTAGTCCTATTTTTCAGGAGGATATATTATGGGTTTTTCAGTGGTTACCCTAGAAATTTAATATGTAGAGAGAGTTTATCAACATCTATAATTAATTGACATTTCTCTCCTATTCCAGAGTAAAATAAGGAACTTTGAAAATCTTAACTTAGATTACTCTCTTCTCCTTTTTTGTTACTATTAATATATTCGTTGTGTTTTAAACCCCATGAATTAGACTCAATTACACATGTTTACTTTTTATAAAATACTGCTTATTCTGCATTTTAAGATTTTTTTTTTTTTTTGGTTAATATTGTTTTAAACAGTATCTACTTCCCACATATCTAGAAATGAAGTCTCGCCCTCGATTCTTAATTTCGCAGAGAACTCCTTGTCACGTAATTGGGACACATCCATATTAATTCTTTTTTTTTCTTTACCAAGGACCTCCTTGCAAGTTTGAAATGTTTGCTATGCAGTAGCACGAACTGAGGTTTTCTGAAGCCCAGCTTTGTTTTTTCTCTTGTTTAGCATGAAGTTCATATTTCTTTTGAAGGAACGAGGTCCTTCTACCAACCATCTTGTTCATCCACAAGAATGGATTATACATTTGAACGACCCGCCTTGTTATACCACGAGTCCATTTAAAGTCTGTGTTTTGTAGAAAAGAAGCAGAGAATTGCCTCAACTCCCCACCTCACCCCCTAGGATGGCAAGAAGCATCTGAACATTACCTGTGGCGGGCACATCTGGTACCTAAAACAGCGTGGAGAACTCAGAAAGTACCTGCAGTCATTACAGATATTACATATACGCATGGAGCGTGTAAGAGCTGATGAAGGAACAGCTCTGGTGTAAGACTTCCTTCGTGAAATAGGGAACTTATTACTGGGTCTTCGGTTATTAATGAGCGAGTGTGCCAAAGGGTCTTGTGATCCCGCTGCACAAGAGAAGGTTTATTCTTGGCTGAATACCACCTGCCAACATACTCATTCTGAGTCTAATGTCCCCAAAATCCAGACTCGGAGCCAAATTTTTTCCAGGGCTCTAAGATGGATAGAGTCTTACTTTTAACATCTTCATGTTCAAAGTGACCTTAACCAGAAATAACAGAGCTTGGGGCCCTACGATGTGGAGGGAAGATAATTGTCTGTGACAGAGCCGCCACCCTGCGGTGGGTGACAATTGTACTGCGGCTGTCTCAGCCCAGGGGAGGTTGCCTGTTGGCTTTGATTATAGCTGGGGACCCAAGAGAAGTTCCACGCACATGTAGAAAGACAGCTTCTGCTGCTTTTAGGAGAAACTATTGTATTTGTATCATAAATCTCAGGGACTGCTGAGATGGCCCTGCACGTTGGGGCCCCAGTGTGAGCTGGCCCTTTGCTCAGACTTCGCCCAAACCCTGGCCTCTTCTCCGATGATGTGGCAGGTGGGTAGGCTGCCGAGCAGCACCCAGGAAGAACAACAGGAGCAGAGCCCAGGCCTTCTCCAGTTCAGTGGCCGGCTCCATGACCTGTGCCATAAACCAGCTCGGGAGGGCTGAGGCTGGCATCTGGACTCTGGAAAAGACTCCAGGATTGTCATAGCCTCCCATCAGAGCTGACCAGAAACTTAATCTGTCATGACACATCCCAATATGTTCTTAATGATTATATATACATTCAGACTTTCTGAATTTGTCGTGATCGAAAGTGGCCCATCCAATTGTCCCTAAGAGAATGCTTATACTTATGGGACCACGTGTCCCAAATCTGGGTTTGGAAACTCTTTTCTGGATATTATTACTCTGCTACAGACTCCACAGATAATCTCTACCATCTTTCGTCCCCATTCAAATTGAAATCAGTGACAATACAGAGTCCGATTTATACACATTCTGGCCTTCTGGTACCTGCCGTGTCTTCCTTCCGACTTGACTTTTAAAGACACCATTAAGGGTCGTGAGCCTGCCGTTTACAGGGACCAAACAGAGCGAGGAAACAAAAGAGATAGCCCCCACGTGGGGTTTGCGAGTTAGGTGTTTGCTTCACCCAGGGTGCCCTCCCCCGCTGGGCGTGGCCCCTCATGCTGGACCAGGTCGCCAGGCTTCAAGGACAGCACATCTGGCAGGTGAGTTCTCCCAGAACCGTCCTTCCTCTCTCTTCCCACCCCAACGGGTGCTGATTCCAGATTTACCCACAAACGAGGATTCCCGTGCCCACGAGAGCCGTTCTAAGCCAGCATTCAGTCCTGGCGCGTCTGGAATCCAGCTAGAATCGCCGCTTAGGGGCGGGCATGCCGGACAGAGCCTCCCCAGCATCCTTTCCCCAGGACCGGCCTTTAGCAGGATGATCCAGCAATTCCAGAAAGAGGACAGCAGAGCCCCTGCCCTGAGCGCCGGGGAGTTAAGGGCGCCTACGTGTCGAAACCCGTTTCTGGCTCTCGATTTTGCCGTTTTCCTATTATTGTAAGTTACTCATGAAACTCCTTCCTGCTGTGCTTATCTCAGGCTGCTCACCACCAGATAGAAATTCACAAAAATTAAGTCAGGCTGTTTCCCAAATTGGCTTAAAATTTTCCCTTTTTCAAAAAAAAAAAAAAAAAAAAAAGTATGCGAATATCTTTTTTCTCATGTCCCTGACAGCAGTAGGTTTTAAAATTTTGCCATCTGGTGGGTACAAAACGGTAGCGCATTGTGACTTCGATTTGCAGTTCCGTGACTTCCATAGAATTCGAAGGTATTTTCACGTGTTTGACAGATTAGCATTTGATTTTCAATGATTGCCCGTATGTTTCCTGCACTCAAATTTCTGGTAATTTTTAAAAAGCTATTTGTTTATTATAGTCACTATTCCTTTTGTCCACACTTTGTATTACAAACGTTTTCCAAAAGTCATCGTTTGTTGACAATGTTTATATTTTTCACACATTTTAATTTGATTTCGACTCTTAAAATTTTTCATTAAAATGTAAAACTTTTAGTTTTAATTATATTAAAATTTTTACACTACTAATCCAAAAATATCTAAAGACTTGGAATTTCTAGTCTTAATTGAAAAAGTTTCTCTTATCTTTGATTTTTACTTGGTATATCCTAGACTCCCAAACACACAACCCCACTTCTAAGAACCTATCCCAGGAAAATAAAAACATCAGGGCCTAATGAATTTGTAGGAGGATATTACTTTAGAACTTTTCGCCATGGAAAAATAAAACACGGGATTAAAATAAATATTCATTAATCAGAGAATGACGGAACAAATCAAGGAGGATAAACACCATTCCAAAAAGCAAGAGAGCTGTCTCAATTGCCTTGGAGAGATTTCTCATGAAATATTTTTGAGTGAGAAAAGCGAGCCATAGCAAACTATTCACGATATGAAATTGGACTTATGAGTCAAAAATTAACAAAAATCTGTGTATGTATGACTGTGTAGACTGTATACATATTTTTATCTCTACATCTACATGTGCCTAGAAAACTGTGGAAGGTTCTCCACTGAATTGCTGATATGAGATGAGAAGCATTGGCAGGAAAGAGAAAGATGGAGGAGGAGAGAATCATAAACCAATCAGAAAAGACTATTAAAGACAATGTATGAGAGCAGCATCGGCCTTTAAAAAAAAAAGCTAGCCATATTTCGAATCTTCATTTGAATGAGATTCACCCTTCATTTATCGTCACGTCATGTCACAGAGGACAGGAAACCAGATTTTGCGTGCGATAAGGGTGTGGCAGGACGTTGGGAACTCGGCCTTAGCTTGACCTTCAGCTACTGGGTGGCGAGCGTCCCCTCTGGAACCCCAGAGTAGACCTGATGACCCGCCGCCTGGGCCATGCTCCCCCGGTCCCTCGTCTGCCATCCCTGCCAGCATCTCTCCACAGCGTCGCGGTTAACATTCGCTACGGGAGGATGAATCCGTGCTTCCCTGCTTCTCCAGCCTCTCTCTACTACCCGCCAGTAGGGTTCTTCCCACTGGTGACAACCGAAAATATCCCCAGATTTATCAAATGTCCCTTAGGGAAGCCAAATCACTCAGTTTGGAACTACTAATCTAATCGGAATGATTATTATATCCTTCTGAAATTTGTTTTTCTGGGAACAATGATTCCTTCTCAATGATTCCTTTGAAAATCGACCTCTTTGAATTACTTCAGTGCCCTTTATTTTGATTAAGTGTGTGTCACCTTATCATTAGTGTCAGAGGGGGATACGAGCTTGTTTTCCTACCGGTGTTGCGTAAATAAGTTATAATGACTCGTGCGTTGTGGGCATAAGAAGCCTTCCCCTCAGGTGCTCCAGGAATGTTCATTATAAATCATCATTATCTGAATTGTTTGGAGCTGCTATTGTACTGGCTCGGAAACAATGACTTCGAATTTTTTTTTAATGAGGGAAGTTCCTCTCTACTTATTTGCTTCATTCCTGCAGTAATCACACATACACAGGAACTGCTTTATTCTTTATTGCACTCTTTTATCTTAGAATTCCGGCCGTTTACGAAAGTGATAACCCAGGACAAAGAAATCAATCGGTCCGGGATGTAAAAACCATTAAGGCTTTGCTGGTTTTGCTTTAAGGGTTGAAGGGTATCGCTCTGACTTCGGACAGTCCAGAGAGCACTGTGATCCTGGCCCGTCCCATTGTTACAGCCTGAAGGAAATTCTCCCCAAATGTCATATGTAGACTAAGAATGTCCAGTCAGGGACACAGTTGTTGTGTCTCGGGAGTAACTTGCAAGCCGTTTTCTGACATAAGCAAGAAGTACAGAGGGCCATAAAACTCTGCCATGTTTATGGAACTTTGTGTGTCTGTGTGTGTGTGTTTGTTTTGTGGCCAAACGTGATCTGACGCTTGCTTTCGTTACAACCAGTTAGTGAGGGTGGCAGGAAGTAACGAACCTCATCACGTCCAGCAATTTGGTGACTACCGAGATGTCCTTGAAAGAACATAATGATTACCTAAAAAAAAAAAATAGCTCAGGCCAATGAGAGACACAAGTAAAACTTTTCTTATCTTTGCAACAATCTTAAAAAGAAAACACTTGTTCACTCCCTTATTCATTCAATGAAAATTTTCTAAATACCGCCTGCAGGCATTGGGCCAGGGACACAGTGGTAAACAACGGTCTCCCCGTCCTTGTGGAGTTTAAGGTCGAGTGGAGTAAAGAGACATTAATTATGTACTTCCACAAATGAGTGGCACATATTCTGAAGGAGAGAGGTACATGGTATGTGTGACATCTGGGTTCAGTGACATGGTATTATGTCTGAAATTTATCTAATCTCATGTGTCCTCTCTCTCTCTCTCTTTGTCATAAAAATCTTTGCACCCTGAATGCTTAGCTGTGCCCAGATATCAAAATCTGTGTGAGCATCTCCCAAGAGTTACCCATCCACAGAGCCTGAGAAAAGGAAAACACCACTGTTGACGCCCAGGGCTGCAGGTCTTGGATGAGAAATACTACTTGATTTCTCAGGTTATATCAGCAGAAATTTCCCAGAGCAAGGGACAGAAGGATGACAAATGTCTAGGAACTGCCCCGGGTGCCTGCAAGATGTTTGGTTCATTATTGTGATGTATCCACAGCTGTCTGCTTGTAGAAGGAGCTGCAGGAAATATGTCATCCTTCTTCAAAATAAGCAAGGGACACTAAAGGCCCATTATTGGCCTAAAGCAGGAAGTAGAACAAAGCCCAACATAATACAGGTCTGCCGAAAAGGGCTTGACTTAGGGAAGAGTGGTGGGTTTTCCTTTAGATTGCTAGTTTGAACTCTTCCCGGGCCAGTCATAATGAAAAAGACATGCTTATTGAATGACCAACAATTTATGAGAAATTGCAAAGGGTATCAACAAGAGAAGGAAGCCTGTGCACCAAGATGTAAATCCTTCTCTGATGCACCAGGAAATATTAACCGCTGATGACAAAGTAACATAAAACAAAGATGATTGTTGACATGCCGTTTTTGGGTGCGTGCCAGCGCTGTGACTGCCCACGGAGACAGGGAAGCCAGGCAGCGCCCAGAAAAACAATGATGCTGGTTCTGGTGCTGGCTTCTAGACCAAGCCACCTTTGTGACCCAAGGAAAGCATGAAACTGCACAAGGGAGGTTCTCGTCTTCTGGGAAATAAAAATATTAGGTCACTCGTCTCTTTGTGACATTCATTAGCAGGGTCATTAGCCAAATCAGCAGGTCACCTTTCAGAGGAAGTTGAGTCATGTATATTCTAGGAAGTATATGGGATCCTGGTTTTAAAGAAAAATCTGTGCATTGTCCATGTGCCAAGTATAAAATATTACTAGATAGTTATTGACAATATACTGTGAAGTCTCAACTCTTATCTAAAAATACGCGCCTGGAGTTATCCAGTGGTTTTCTTTGGAGACGTTTGAAAGTGCTGTATTCATTAGTTACTCCTTTTAGCCAAATAAACAGTTTGCAAAATTAGTAGCTGTCATGAGTTTCGGTTTGCTCAGGATCCACCCACCTGCACTAATAACCTCCCATGAAGAGGCTTGGACCCACCCAAGGCTTGAGTCTCTTGTTATGTTGAGAAAGTCTTCCTCCCTTGACAGTGAGGGATGAACATCGATCTGAGGCCCTACACCCAGCATCCATCGTGCGAGGGAGAGTCCCCCCCTGGGTCCTCCCTGAGCCTTGAGCCGCAGCCTCGGTCCTCCTGCCAGTATGTGAGGCCATTTTGCCTTACTGTCCGGTGGGCTCTCCATCTGCATCCTTATCTAGCTCAGCTCTCGATGCAGGCCAGTCAGATAGGTCATTCCTTCTTTCCTTCCTTCTCTCTCTCTCTCACTTTCTTTCTTTTTTTTTTTTTCTTAAACAATCATTTGAGGTATGTGTGTGTTTACACACTCACACTTACATATCTGTCTATATTTCTGCATAATGGGGAAGATAATACTCAAAAATGAATAATAGGCCCTGCTCTTAAAGACTTTTCAGTCTAGTGGAAGAGAAAGATGTGTAGAAAATTAGCAATGATATACGTTTAAGAAAACCGTGCAATTGAAGAAGCAGCAGCAAAGTACTATGGGGATGTTTCCCACACCTGCCTAAGTGCCACCTGTCCCTCGAGGTCAAGCCACACTCTTGCTTGTCCATACTGGCTCTGAACACGGATGCTCCCATGCCTGACCCATGATCACATGCGCCTTATCTATTCTCTGTGATTTGTCTTTTTGGCCAGATAATAGGCATCTTGGGGAGCTGGGCATGCGCTTTTGCCTTACCCAGTACCCCAGACATTGCTAACTGGTCCATGCAATAGTGGACACAAACTACATAGCAATAATGATAATAGCAAATAATGAACCCTTGCTACATGCTAGGCAATGCTGCGAGTGATTTGCATATGTCAACTAACATACTTAATCATCTTCACAAATCCTCCTTATCTAGACGAAGATATATATACAGAGAAGTTAAGTAACTTATGCAATATTGGAATTTTTGAGGCCATCCAAGTAGTAACATGCATCTTTTCAATCAAGTGATAGGTTCTGTATCAATTTAGGAATAAGCCAAAGGTATAGACTGGATTGATATATTACTTTATTTTTTTTTACTCATTGCACCTGCATTGGAGGAGGTAGCGTAAAGGAAAACAGTGTCTTCCTACTGAACCCCAGAACGGGAGCAGCGTACCCCTCCGGCCATGGCAGTGCTGGACTGCAACTCTGTGGGCAAGCCACGCCTGGGAGGGTGAGGGGAGTAGCTGAATCGAGAACATACTATTCTTTCCAAATTGACCGATCTGATAGATTTCTCCATCTCCCTGGGGGGTGGGGGGGGGAGTGAGGAAGGGGCAGAGGCAGGCAGAGAGCTAATGGGTGAGCTCCTTCCATGGGAAAAACCCACAGCAGTTGGCAAAACATGTTCCCCTTCGCTGTCTCTCAGATGTTGGCTCTCTTAGTGTATCACACTTAGTGTCCTGTCACCCAGAGCTGTGACTACCCCACCCGGTGGTAACGATCGGCATTTTTGTCCCTGTCTTCAGGAGCTGCGGCCCATTTCCACAGGCAACTTCCTTGAATTCATTGGTGGAGAATTTAAATTTCGTTCTAAGAAGGTGGCGAAATAGATCAAATAGTGTGCAGATCTAATCAACTCTAGTCAACTCTGTGCCAACGGAATGCAGCAGAGGCTTAACCGTGAGATTAAATGAAAACATTAAGATATCCAAATATTCACGTGCAGAATAAAATAATAAATATCTAAAAACCCCAAATTTGAACACCAAGCCCTTCGCATTATCACTTTCCCAGGGAAACAGTAATACTCAATGACTAAACGCCTTTCAACTTAACGTCCGATGGTCTTCTCTCCTCCATATTCAAATTCAGGAAGACGTTAACCTCAGTGATCGAATCTCCCTGAGACCAAGAACCAGAGAAGAAATGAAATGGGAGTTAAAAGTCTGAGGAAATTCAAATGCCCCGTAACTTCTGATTTGTTTCGGTCTCGGTTAGAAGGGCTGTTCCTCCCTGAGCAGAACGAGGGTCTCGTGGCTGATGAAGCCCAGGCTGTATCTTACTGGAGTGACTGCTGCCCAGTCAGAATTCCAATAACACAGGAGGTCAACTCCGAGCATCTCATATGTCTTCTTTTTTAAAGAGCCTCAAGAGTGAACAGAACAAGCGAGAGTATCCGGTGATGGTGCCACAGCCGCCAAAGTTGGGAAACACACTCCCCAGCTCTAGAGCAGTACCCTAGGGACACTTATTTCTAGAAGCCAACATTGTGTGCAGAGGCATAGTCGCTTATCTGTATTTCCAAAATTCAAAAAGCATTCAGGGCAAATATTCACCTCAACCGACTGATGTGATTTCTGTTTTTTACGTATCATGGCAAGTATGCATATTCATATATTCTGTTGCAAAAAAAATATGACAGTTAGATTATGGGAGCTTCTGAAGACCCTACGCTAAGTATTACGTGACAGTATAATCTGAATGACTCTGAATTTAGAAACGTGTGGCCCCAGGGGATAGGAGCAGGGACTGTGGGCCTGTATTACCGAGAAGTCAATGGAAATAAGACAGATGGAGATTTCATTCCTTCAGCCACCAAGCTGCAAGTCGGTCACCGTCAGTATTGGAGTTGGGGAACTCAAAGTCAGTTGGAAGAAACCGCCTGAGAAAGATGAATTTTGGCACAGTGCGTTTATCAGATCTGGGGTGTCCGGTCTTATAACGTTAGATGACTTTTGATTCAGAGTTCTTTAACGAAGTTGATCATCACATGAAAGAATGTGCTTTGGCTTCTGAAAAGCAGCTATTCTGGGATTCCATATCTGTTCGTTTTCCACGGATTTCGAATAATTCCAAGCATCGAATATGGAATTTAGGAAGAAGTCCAGGAGTTTAGAGGGTGATAATTCCTGAAGCAATGAGAGAGAACAGTATTCCAGAAGGAAAGATGAGGGTAGAAATGATTCGAGAAGTTAGGTGGCTCGATTGGCCCTGTTAGAATGTGGGCCCATATGATAAGGCTGAGCATCTAACCACACGGCAGCACGCTCAGATGTGTCCTAATCACATGGCAGAAAGTCTGCATTTCAAGGAGGCGAAGAAAAATAAAACAATGTCTGTAGGAAATATACGTGAAAAGCAGGAAAGCTGCAGATCCGCGAGAAGTAGAAACGTTGGCGACAGATGCGTTTGGATTATTGGAGGTCCCTCGCTCCTCATCACCTCTCTGACACTGCCTCTCCCCACAAACGTATGACAAGTGCCGTAATGGCCTTTCCAAGTGTTCTGGACAGACGGATGCAGCATCCCTTTCACCTCGTATGTCTACAGCAGCCTTGGAAACGACTTTCTTTAATCTAGCCACCCGGCAGGACACAACTCTATTGAATAAGAAATCCTAGACAATACCAAAGGCTCTCGAAAGAAATTCTTAGAAGAAGAGTGGGCATTAAGCCTGCGATGGATGGGTGAAATCAGCCTTTAGATAGCTCTGGCTGTTGGAGAGACACGATGTTCTCACGAGCTTCCCATGCTAGAAGCAAAGGAGGATAATGGTACTTGAAAGAGGACTATCATAAGTGAAAGAAGTGTATTATAAACCCGACAACAATGACTTAAAACAACAATAAAATCAGTTACGCGACTAAGCCAAAAAGCAAACACAATGGAATTCAGAGAAAACGCTCAATTAATACAAAGGAGGGCCAGAAAATAAAATAAGGAAATTTGAAGAGCAAATGAGACAAATAGAAAACGATTCGCAAGATGGCAGATTTGAGCTCAGCTTTAATCACATTAAATGCGAATGGTCTAAATATTTCAATTAAGACAGAGAGAGAGAGAGAGAGAGAGAGAGAAGGAGGGAGGGAGGGAGGGAGAGGGAGAGAAAACACAAGAGTGAGACCTCGAAAGGCCCCATGAGGCAGGGGACTGTGTGAGCAGGTAGCCAACAGACACTGCCCCTTGGGACATGACAAAGGCACATTTGAAAGTGGAGGTGACTAGTGTACGATTTGAATCTGCTCTAGGCTTTGACATGCTACCTTTCTCCTCTCCCCTTGCCCATCTCCGCACTGCGAAATGACCAGTAGAGCTTACGACAGTCACGCGTTGTTGTGTGAATGGGTGTTACGTGCAAATCATGGGCCACGTCACGTACCAGGGACTAGCAGAACATAACCAGCTAAGAAAACAACGGAAAACGAGAGGAGGGCCTCGGACATTCACAGAACATGGAATTGGGGGGGTCAGGCTAAAATGACCTGGATCCCAAGGGGCCTGGAACGGACCTGACTGACCCCTATATTCTAGCACCTGGCATGCTGTCTGCCACATGGCAGTTTTCGGGAAACGTTTATTGAATAAGCAGTGGAATAAATGGAAGAAAGAAAGGACGAAAGAACGATTTGCAGGATAAGGTACGGCTGCTCTCGGACCTGTGTGCTCTGTGTGCACGTGATCTAGGCAGAGAAATTGTTTGAGTCTCTGTCACGTGACCGTGGGCAGGTCGCTTCTCTGATTCAGTTTCCTCATCTGCAAAATGGCATGAATGGTGACGCTTCTGGCACTGAGACTTAGCAGACACCTAGCGAAGGCTACTTCTTCTCCCTTCCCAGTCCTGGACCACCAGTCAATATCCCTCTACCTAAACTCATCTTGGTGGCTGCTTTGATCTGCCCCAGCGTCCCGTTGTCTCCGGTGCTGTGAATGTCAGACATTCCAGGACAGCGGCGTCCGTAAAGCTGGGGTGGGCTTTCTGCCCGTTTCAGACATTCTCCGTGGAAAAGCTTCCCTCCAGATCATGAACAGAACCGAGGGTGCCACCGTGGACGACCTACCCTGGGAGTCCCCATTGTGTCCAAGCTGTCTTTGCAGGGCTGTAACAGCTGCCAGCCAGGATGGGTGACAGGAGCTCGTGGCGTGGGGGTGTTTCCCCCTGCCACATTGTGCTCTATTGGACATAACAAAGGATCTAGGCAGCTGGTGTGTGGCAGAGAGCAAGATGCTCAGAAAGCCTCCTCTTGGCCCATTATGTGATTCTGAGAAAGGAAACTCAGGCAAGATCAATACATCCTCTGTGTGGACGTCAAACGTTCTGGGACGTCAGTCGTTCAGGGCTGTTTTTAGTGAGGATATCTCGGTCTCATGAACCTGACATGAATCTGGCTCGGCGCCCCTGCAGAATGCAATGTAGGCATAATTCAATCTTCCTGTGATTGTCTATTTAACGTGGCAATCTAGGCTAATTTTTTCCTGTGAATCGAGTCCAGGACGTCACCAGCACAGTGGCTGGGTTAATGAATGAGGCATAATAATGCGCATAATAAAAGCGCATGATCTGAGTTTTTCTTCCTAGTATTTTTCTCTCTCTTACTCCCAGGGAATGTCTGGTCTCACCGGGATCTGTGCGTCACGTTCTGTTGAACGAGCCTCTTCTTGTAAACAACATCGCGGGGAAAATAATAACTCGAGGACCATCTGTTTGATGGAGTCCTTGACTTTTTTTTTTCATTTCCCCCCCGTTGCATGTTAAAGGAAGTAAATAGGAAAAAAAAAAATTCTAATTATATTGCTGTTTACCGATTACAGGATAACTTTTATTGTATTTATTTTAAATACCACGCAGAGCCACACCCAAAGCCTTTATCAAAGCCTGACCTGCTCCTTCCTACCACCCCCCTTCTTGTTCTCCGAAGCGTGTAGCTCATTACTTGAAGCGGAGTCTCGAGGTTGTTTACATCTTTGCAGCCCAGTGGCACCCGGAATAGTTGGTTGGCTTCGGGCTCAACAGTCCATCGGGGCGAACAGCGCTTTCACAGGCGAGACCATCAGACACAGTATGTAAGACGCAGCTTCGAGTCCTAGCAGTTTCATTCGGTACAGATGAGTTTGGGGGACCCGTTACACACTTTTTACTAATCTGGAAAATGTGGCTTCGATGACTTCAGTTCTGTACGTAGTTATGAAGCACTAGCTACATAAACAGCAGGCACTGAGTTAGACTTGGACATAAGACTGAGACTATCAGCCTTGCCCATCACACGGGGTCACCCTCAGGGTCAAGTGGGCTAGAACACACGGAAGTGCTCTGTAGGCGATAAAACATTGCCCGCCCGAGATTTGGGACGGTGCCTATCACGGTACGGAGTCTGATGGTTGGATCGGCTCCTACACGACCACCCCACCGGGCCCACGTGTCACCTAATCGTCAAAGGCCGGACAGGAAGACAACAGTGTGCTGGGCGACACATGGCTCTAACAATCCCAGGCCTGATGCCTCCTCGGAGAGAAGAAACATGGCCTCTGAATTAGGATCATCGAGTCATGACATTTTGCTGCGGTCATTTACATGTGATTTATTTCAGCTGAGCATTGCTCAATTTTACAACTCCAAGTTTTTTTCTGAAACGTACTACCCTTCTCGATCAAGGCCAAAATTTGTCCAAAGCTACTTTTGTTCCAAGGAGCGTAAATACTGTGATGCCTGGCACACTGTGTTACGTGCCTGTGTTTGGTTCTCATCACTGAAAGTTAAATTTTTACTGGAACAAATGATTTGGACAGAAAGGGTGCATTCCACATGAGTCACAGGCAATGAAGTCATAATCCGGCTTCTAATCTGACCAGCTCCTTGAAAACTCGGCACGTCGGGAAACGGCATTCATCACAGGGAAGACTTCGCCGGTCCCCGCCCCGAACTCCATCAATCTGGTCGCCACGTCCACTTACACACGTGGACCATAATGCTGTCAGCTCTCTGGTTCTCTCATGAATCCACGTCCCACCATGGAGAAGTTGTGACACGTTTGTACTTTTTCCCCCAACACTTCCTTAAGAAGTTCTTTCTGGCACATAGTATTTTGAAATTAAGCGAATTGAAAATTATCTTAAGAATTTGGCCATGAACATATAGTTAAGGAAAAGTCGACATCACTAAAAATAGCTCCGGAATATTGCAAAACGAGGGCTGAGTATTACCGTTCTAACTCAAAGGACAGAAAAAAGGGCGAGACACAAAGTCGATCTTCTAAGACTTAACGATTTTAGACGACGGCCATCTTTATCAACATATGGAAAACCCAAGATGAAGATAAACGAGCGTGGCTTAAAAATTCATGACCACAGCAGGAATGACGTGTGACGGAGAGAAAGAGCGAGGGTGAGGATCGGAGTTGAGAACCGTTTAGAGAAATTATACTCAGGAGGGTTCATGAGCAGAGAAAACCCAACATCTCTCTTTTTTTTTTTTTTCCTGTTTACAAAGTTTTCTATGCTCAATACATCAACTTTGGAAAATGCAGAACAATACAAAGAAAAAAAAACTTTTCACTTGAAATTTTACTCATTACCCAGAAGAAGTCTTTATTTTCCCTGCCGTGTAGTCCCTTCCTTTAATTTTTTTCATTCATAGAAATGTGTCGAGCTCGCACTGCGCATTTTACTTACTGTGATGTTATGTAACCTTATAAGACACATTTTCTCCCTATTAAAGCACATTTAAAGGCCGCAGAACGCTTCATCATGTGTCTATATCACAACTTACAGATAACGTCCCTAGCGTTGGGCATTCAGGTTGTTTTCAGTTACGTGCTATTATAAACATTAAAGAAGGTGACAACTTGACGCGTAAAACTTTTGCTGTACTTCAGATTTCCTTAGGATAAATTCTCAAAGTTACGATCATTGGGCCCAGTGTATGAGTGCAATAAGCTTATGGCTGCATATTGTTACAATGCTTTCTGGGAAGATTATGCGAATCTACACTGCCACCAGACCGGAGGACACTGCCGGAGATTTAGAAAGAACGCTGGAAAGTTTCTCCTAGTTTGTGTGATTTTCTCTAGGGCCAGGCTGGAAACACCTATCATGAAAGTTTCATCTAGAGATCTAAACGAGAGGAGAAGGTTGGCTGAACAGCAACGGGGAGACTCCGTGAGTGGGCAGGGTCCGTCCACAGAGGAGGAGACCTGCACAAGAAGAGAATGTGGACGTCTGGGATTTGGAGGAATTCCTATAACCTAAAAGCCACCAAACAGAAAGCAGACATACACAACCAATGGCCGATACAGTCACTGAAAATACATCCTTAGATCATAGCTATTCTGACCCTCCTCCCCCTAATGATTTGTTGTGTTACCTACGGACACTTTGACTCATCCCATCCAATTGTCTTCAGTCGCTTTCCATCTATAAATCCTTTCCTAAGTGTGCATCTCCACTGAGCCCTGGTCCCAAGGAGCAGTGATAATGAAAATGGGGTGAGGATGACCTTGGGGCTGGAGGCCTTGAGTCACTGCCGAGGATTTTCTTTAATGCGCTAACGCCCTGCGGATCCAGGCAAGATTTAGAAAAGGCTAGAAATATAGTTATCTTGGTCGAGGCAATCATCTTTATTTATTTTGCTCTTGGCAGCAAGACAAGCATACTTACTAACTACATGATTTATTATCAACTCTGAGATTAAGAACACCTGAAAATATCTCTTTTGCTTGTTCTTTGAATTAGCCAAGGGCAAATCAGGGATTTTGCCAAACGAGGCAATGGGAAGAAAAAAAAAAACATCTACTGGAAAATAATAAGGTTGTGGATGAGTCAAATTAAAACCATTCCATTGTCCTCATAAATAATTTAGAAAATGAAATGAAATCGTTCCCGCCGCTTTGAGCCATGACAAGCTCTGAGAAAATTCAGAAGGCAAAATGCCAGAACCCCGGGGAAGCAGGGAATGCTGAGCAAAAGCCAGACTGGCGGACTCTGAAGAGAAGCAAGAATGGCGGGCAGCAAGGTGAGGAAGAATTAAGGTCTCTGACCGCCACCCCCGCCCCCCTCCGGGAAGCACCGGATGCTGAAAATAAACGGAATTCCCAGCTCAGGCTGGGCAGGAAGTAATCACCTTGGCCAAGCCCATCGCGGAAGGAGAGCTCATGCTCTGGACAGGAGACCTTTTCGGTTGGGGACTGTAGGCCATATGCCTTGGGCTGAACTGGACAAATTCATATTTTAACCTTTAGTCTAGTAAAAATATGAAAATAGGTCACGTCAATATTATCCCCATTTCATGGCTAAGCTCTATGAGGATAGACCACAAGATTAATAAAACTTTGATGACTGGAGGGAAGGACAAAAGGGATATTCAGAAATTGCCAGGAAAAGTCCCACCCTTTGTAGGGCATCCTCTTCAGTTGCTTCAGGGAGGTTTCTCGGTCGATGAAGTTCCCATTATTCCTGATATTATGTCCGGGCTTCAATAAAGTAATCCAGAGGCAAGTTTTCCTCTGACGATGCTGTGTTTTGTTTAATAACGCACCTTAGGGAATGCGGTTCTACAGGAAACTCCTCCCGCGGTGCTGGCTGCGGGTCTGGCATCTCAGCGGAGCACATCTGGGAGCCCCCGGTCCCCAGAATGGTTCCAGGCAAGTCTGAAGAGAGGAGCTGGAGTTCAAGTCCATGCTGATAGGATGGTGGGACAATGGCAGACGTCAGGGACCCGGCTGGATCACACGAAAGACGTCGAAGGACATAAGTGATCCCTGACCCCTTGGGACGTGTGACGTCGTGGTTTTTCTGAACGTTATCCTTTTGAATGGTATTAGATTTCCATCTGAGGTAATTTGTGACAAAAATCGTCCCCATGACTATTTTGTAACTACCAACTTCTTAACCCCTTCTCTTTGTCACCCACCCCCAAGCCCCCTCCCATCTGGCAACGACCGAGATGTTCTCTGTATCTACGAGTTTATTTTTGTTACTATTAGTATTCTTTTAAGATTCTTTTAGGATTTTAAGATTCTCTTTGTTTATACCCTTTAACTGTACACTTTATGCAAACTACTACTATTCAGAGACAATGTGGGCCTAATCACTGACTTTATTTCTAAAGGATTTTTTTTTTTTCAAATTCCCTCAGACACTTCTTCCAGACCTAAAAAAGCCCCAATTAACCATAATCACTTTTGCTGCCATGCGTGTATAGGGCAGAGTGGCGAACTCTGGCAGATTCAATGTCTGACCGTCTCAGCCCTGGTATTTATGAGGTGGGCTTCGGGGACTCTGCTAACATCTCTATGCCTCAGTATCCACCTCTGAAAAACAGAGATAACGATAACGCCTATCACATAGGCTCATTGGGAAGAATGAACGAGAGAGCCTCTGTATCTCCCACAGCCAATGCCCGGCACGCAGTCAGCCTTCCCAAGAAGATCGTTGTTAGTTTCTCATTTTGCATCTTCCATCAGGGCGTCCTGCTGGCCATCGCTTTGCAGTCAGCATTTTGGTCACAAGGTCTGCTCAAGGACCGAATCATAGATCTTCTGGACGTTGTTGGTGAGTCTTGCTTTCCCATGTTTTGGCCTCCATGCCTGACTTTTGGGTCCACACAGAGCTCTCTGCTGGGTCTGGCTTGGACAGCATAACAGGAGGACCAGCCCGTGGCACGGAGGGAGGCCGGGGAAGTGCTGGCTCTGCCGGCCACCAGGGGCTTGAGCTTCAGCTGAAGCACAGAAATAACGGTGCACACTTCTACGGGTCACCAATGAGAAAATGCACGTGCGAAACGCTATAGGGACTTAGGTGTTTATTATTCCTTACATATAACATTCTTATCGATGAACCGTAGCAGCATTTCGCTAGTTCTGTTGTATAATAATAACGTAATTACGTAATAATGTGTTCCACATTTATCTTAATTATACGTCAGACTCGGAAATCTGTTTGTCACATGTGCCCACAGTCAATTATCCCTCTGCGCCAACGCGGTCCCCTTGATTCCGTTCCCGCTCCCCACATGTGAACAGATGCTTCTCCACGTTGCAGGGCACGATCACGCCTCCCTTTGCAGACATCCACCGCAGGGCCCGACGCGGTGCCCGGGGCGACGCTGCTTCCTCCTGTAGTCGGTGTGTTTTTCTTTCCCTGGACCACGTCTTCCTTTATCATTCCTGTCTCCCAGCATAATAACGTTTCAAGTGCTCTCTGCGTTTTCTAGAAGTCATCCGTTCAGTCCATGTTAGCAGGAGCCCCATCCCTGGCTTCTCAAGGTCGGAGTTATCACTCAAAGAGCTCTCCTTATCCTGCTTCGGTTCCACCCCAGGGCACCCAGAATGCACTGCGTTTGCACTTGCTTGTGTCCATTCATGTGAAAACTTATACATCTTTTTCCAGGGTCAGGGCTGATGATTGGACGTGGGTCACTTGACACCGAGAAGGATCCGTGTCCAAACGTAACTGACCCACTGAACCACTCTCTTTTCAGAGAAGACGGTAAGATTTGGTCAGGAAAATCTATGAGAGGCTTTTAAAGGGACCAAAAAGATTAACAAGTAGCTTTTCAGTAGAAAATTAGGCTTTGTCTAGTGCACCCTTCCAGGCTATGATTCTATGAGGTCTGTATTTTTCATGGTCTTTGAGCTATTTTTCAATTCTATAAGTTTTAGAAAACAGATATTAATTATTCTTATTCGTAGAAAGTCCAGTGAGTTTTGTCCTGTGGAGGTGAAATTTGTACAACCTTGTGCCCGAGTCATAACCAATTCTGCAAATATATTACACAAATTCGCTTCAGCCTCCCTGATTGCCTATAGATGTGTCCGCTCTTTAATTTCTTTCGAACAAGTTTTTAACACTTTGTTAGTTCCTCTATTGATTAATGAGGTAAATAAAATCTTTGACACTTGTTCATTTTATGTGTGTATGGAAGTCAGGACTTAACTTTAAAAATATAAATAAATGATCTTTGATAATTTATTTAGCTTTTTTCCCCATGGGTCATCATGGGACCACCAGCTCTCTTCAGAGGGCTCATCCTGGGTGGCCTCAGTGAAGCCTCTTTGTGTGGCTCCCAAGTTTTCACCCAGTTGGCTTATCTCCAAATCTGTAAAAAAAAACCAGCATAGGGGCAACTTTACTTTGCCCTCCCAACCTCATCTACACATAGCTGATTTCTCAAGGTGTTATCTTTAAATTTCCACCTAGATCAGCCTGAAATATCCAGATAATTTGCTCACTGCTTCTCCCATTCTGTTATTATTGATATTCCTATGTTAGATGTATCGATTGTTACATCTAGAAAAGTCCAGAGTATCTGATTTTGTGGGAGGGAGTCAGAAACTAGGCAAATTTCAGTGGGAGTGGCTGTTCGGGGAAGGAGAAAACCAGACCGGCCCGGGATGCTCGGCTGAGAGGAGGCATTGGAGCTTTGGCAGGTGGAGGCTGATGGGGGGACTCTCGTTTTCTGGTCTGTCTTTCCGAATGGCCGTGTAATACCCGTATGAGTAGAAACCAAGTCAATTTACTTCCGTACGATATCCTCAGCACTTAACCCGGTACAGAAAAACATAAATGCTCGGTAAATATTTGTTAAATTAATACATGAATGAGCATAAGGACGAAGCAATGAATCAAAGAAAAATGACAGAATGACTGGAAATATCAATTTATTGGATAATCCAAGGGCATAGTTCTAATTTGAGAGTTTCTTGGGTCTGCTGCTTACTAGCTCTGTAACCTTGGGCAAGTCATTCTCTGAGCATTTGTGACTTTGCCTGGAGATAGCGATCCTGGAGAGGCAATGTCATCGGAAGCCACACAATGACTAGATCGTGACTTGTGAAGGGGGAGGGACAATCATGGATGGATGAGGTGGAAGGAAGGAGGGACTTGGGCTCCTTTAGCAGGGAGAGCTAGAATACCGTTCGTAAATGAAGATTCTAGAAAAGAGTAGCATGGATGGGAACCCCGACTGGTTGAATTAACAGCATGATCCAGGTACATGAACAGGGAAATTGCCTCTGGACTAAAAAGTTCTTTTTAAGGTCGGAGTGCTTTTTTCCCACCTGTTCTCGCAACTGTTTTAGAAACGGTTCTGCCCATGTTTGGCTGAGGAAGTAAATCAACCTGAGTAGTTTCACCTGACATCCATCAACTTCTATAATATTGGCATCAAATTACCCATAGAATTTCATCACTTACTCCTCTCCTACACATATCTTACGATTCGACCGAATTCAGCTTCTCAGTTTCCAAACCCGCCTTGGGTCTTTCCCGCCTTCATGCTTTTATTCACGTGATGCCTTTGCTTTGAAGACCCTCCTGGCCTTTTCAAATATGGGATTGGCCAACATATTCTCTAGCTGTAATGCGAACCCTTTTTATAAGTCCTGCCATTAGATCAGCACCCCCAAACACGCCGTCGCCCATGTTTTCACCTCTCGATCGGATACAGCTTATGATGTTTATCTCAGTGTAATGCCTCTTCCCGCTGGGTACCTGTGGACCCTGCCCTCCCAAATACAGAATAAGGTCTTTGAGCGCGAGGACTGTCTTATCTCTATTTCTTGCAGTGCTGAGACCATTTCCTTCTATGTGGGAGGCCTTCAACGAAACTCTCTCAAATTAATGAATGAGTGAACACACAAACAAACAGACGTGTCCACGTCATTTGTTGCAATTATCTCTACCAGATGCCGAGGAGCAAATTTAGACCGTTACTAGAATTTCACAGATTGCAACAAACTTCAAAGTCCTTCTCCGAGGAAATTTATGCTCAAGATCCAGACTCCCTTGTTCCTGGGAGTTTAGCCATCTAGTGCCTTTTTTTTTTTTTTTTTAACATTTCCATTTTTCTCTGTTTTACTGCTGCGAAACATGCAAATCTTCAAAGACCTTGCCTAGGGTCTTCAAGAGATGCGTTGGTGAAAGGGGGCATGCTCTCCTGATTGACCTTTACCAGCAAGGCTGTCACCCAAGAATGTTCCAGATACGTTGCATGCTCTAGTAACACCAGCCGCACACATTCTGAATGAATGGATGGTGGTTTATAGAGTGCTGTAAAGAATTTTGGCACGATACTCTTAGAACATTAAAGATGAACTTGTTTCTCAGGCCTCACGATGAATTAGTGGGATTATTTCTTAGTAAGGTTATTTATTTTCAATAAAGTTATTTTAAAGGATTAAAATATTTGAAATAAAGGACACAATCTCTTTGCTCCTTCCTCCCAGAACAAAATGCTTTAAGATTGCTTGTCAGGTTCCGTTTAGACTGGATCATGGGGAAAGTGTATGTACCCCTAGACATCCCCCAACTACGTGACAGCATGGTGACCGATGACGTGGAGACGCCCCCTCATAACTGTGACGAATCAGGGCTTCTGCCCGCAATGGGACCACACCTTCCATTTCATTAGGGCATCTTTCCTTGCTGACTTACAGTTCAGAGCGTCTATACTGCAAGGGGATTGTTTGCTTGTGTGTTTCTCTGGACTACTTGGAACAATAGCCAGACCTGCACTACCTCGTTCACTGTGACATTCATCAGAGCTGTCACCTGAGGAGAATAGAAGCCACAAAGAAGTTTGGAAATGCAGGTGACATCAATGGCCGCCAAAACCTACTTGGAAAAGCCATCTACCTTCTTTTGTAGGAGTCTGACCTCCGCTGCGGCCCCCTCAGCAACCCTCCCCCTTCCTTGCTGCAGATCTGACTGGGGCAAATGTTCGGCCCTCTGGTTTTTCAGGAACCCCCCGATGAGTGGGCTGCTGCGAGCTGCCTTCTCGGTTTAGAAGACTCAGGGGAGAAACAAAAGCCACCTATAAAGGCCTTTTAATTTTTAACATGAGCTTCGGCTTGAGCCGCAAAGTGCATCTCATTGGTCATCTTGGTCTGGGGTCCATTCCAGTCCCCGAATTCATCGGCGTGTAACTGCCGCAGCTGCCGAGTCCTTGGCACCTGCGGCAACCACCGGGGGCTCTGCACACAGATGGTTTCGTGGGCAGCGAGCCTAATGGCAACAATTTCAAGATTTGTTTTTCAAATAAGTGCGTGTTAAGTGAAAAAAAAAAAAAAAATGTCAAAGAGCCAGAGAAAGTTTCATTGGTTCAAAGGAGGCTTATGAGAAATCTATCATGCAGCCTCTGATTTAGAAACGTAAAGAGAAACAGATTGACCTGAACTTAAATAAGGGGCAGAAAGACAAGACAGACTGCAATCTTTAATGAGTGTCATACCTGTGTTTGAATCCAGGGCCCCTTCCAGATGTCCAATTTGGAGGCTGATGCCTACAAGCTGCTTCGGGGGCCAGACCGTTCCTCAGGGTTATGTAACGTGTCTGCTCGCTTTGCTTTAAATCTCGGGGGGCCATAAAATCAGGTAAAGTCGGGACTGGCTTGGAAATTAGCAGCGCCGATGTCTGAGCTACATTCGACTGGAACATCACTTCCAGGTCCTCGCCTTCTGCTTCATGCTACAGTTGTCCCATGGTTTGAGGGTGGGGGCCACAGGCTGGTGGCACAGCTGAGGAGGTGCTGTGATCAGGGCTCTGCAGATCAGGCATCCGACGACAGCTGTCATCAAGGACGACGAAGCGAGCGGGGCCATCCTACCCCTCGACGGTGCGGACAGCTCCGCCCGACGCAGCCGTTCCTGACAGCACGCGAGGCTCTCCAGATCAGTTTCCAGTAGTTTCCGTGGGTCAGAGGTCATTACGGCTTCTCCCTCTCCTCTACCCGAATGTAAATGGCCGTTTACCACACATGCGAAGCCCCCACGGAGAGCGGTTGATGAAAAACATTAATACCATTCAAAGATTTTTTTTCATTTTGAAATTTCTATATTAAAAAAGTCGAGATATATTTTGGAGTCCAATGGAAAACTTAGCTGAATTTTGGTGACAAAACAGGATACTGTGAAGACTTTAGATCTCAACCTAAACTTCAGATATAGATGCAAATCTCGGTTTCGAAACTGATGTTCCTTTTAGCTGTAGTCGTGACTAGATAGAAAAACATACTGCATTGCAAGGTGCCAGCTAAGCAGACATCAGCAGTGCTCAACTCCTTACTACATTCTCAGTACCGATCGATATTTACGTCTTCGATAAGTGAGAGATGCACTAAACTACAAGCCATAAAGGGCATTGCTGTACACTTTTTAGTTAGAGGCCAGCGTAGGGGACAAAGGTAGCGTATAAAACACAAGGACACTGGAGTGATGGTCTCTGCTCCGCCCCACCAGCCACGTGAGGTTGGTCAGGTCTCTCACCTCCTCTGCCCTCAGCTTTCCCACCTCGAAAATGGCTTTACTGTCCTGCTTAGCTCTGAGGTCAAGGAAGAGAAGGTAAGTATGGTTGAAGAGCCATCATACATCCTATATAAAATCCTACAATAATGCCTGTGCCTCTTTCGCACCCAGAAGCCCTCTGAAAAGGCAGGTCTGGTGCAAGGTTAGTTTGATTTGTGAGTCCTGATGATTTATATGGCAGGAGACTAGACAGAACCGTTCACTGGTGGATGCCTCAGCTGGGTGTCTAGACCCCTGGTCGCTAGCTTCTCTTCACGATGTGCCTAGCGCTTTATTAGGGCACGATGCCCTGCTCCTTGTGAGGTCCACCTCCCAGGGGCCCTGTCCGTGAGCTGATCATCCCACAAGTTGGTGAGGTGCTTCTTCAATGTCCCCTTGTACACTGTGTCCCTGGGTGCAGTGACTGGACGCGGGGGACTCAGCTCATAGCAGCCTAAAGCTAAATCTAAAACTCTTTCAAGGATCCTGTGTTGTCACTGAAATGCGAGTAAGTTCTCCATTTGACACTCACTCTCTCTCTCT
>NW_024349796.1:15144147-15219834 GCF_902729225.1 Pteropus medius | reverse complement strand
AAAACAAAAATTTCAAAATGAAAAAGAATCTTCGAGTAATGGTGGTTTTTTCCAGCAAAGTGAGCCGCAGCTCTCTCCTCCTCCTCTCTCCCCACAATCCCTCACACCCAGCATCTTTCTCTCCTCGGGGCCTGAAGCTCAACAAGGACTTTTAACGCCAAATGTGGGAAGCTGCCTGCTCCAGTCAGGCCGAGGGGGTTGGGGGGGAGGCTGTCAGGGAAAGGCCTCCGCCTCCTCCAGCCGGTGAGCTGGCTCCCCGCACAGCTTGGCTCCTGGACTCAGTCTAGCCACCCTTTGAGGGAGACCTACAAGCAGTCGTCCACCTTCTCCTGGCTCTGAGGGAGCGAGGGACCCAGAACGTGGCTGTCCATCGAGAGATGTTTCTGGTCAGCCCTGCTCACGGGAGAGTTTCCTAAATGGAACCCTGGCTTTGCACCCCTAACTCTTCTACCGCCCCAGGTGGAGACTGCAGATCCCCCAAATGTGCTCTTAATCGAAGGGGCAGAGCGGGAGGCACTGTGGGCTCAGCCCTGCCCAACAGCAAACTGCTGAGGAGTCACCTGGGGGAGCCTCGCAGAAACATGCCACGCGTGCAGGTGGAGACGGGCCTCCATCTCCCACGGAGGCCCCGCAGACGTGTCTGCCTGCGCAATCCACCTCCAGGGCGTGTGTGCAGCATTAAGAGGCACAGCTGAAACGCGGAGCTGCCATTGCAAATGGCCCTTAACCAGCTCCAGGCCTCATCTGCCGTCAGTGTTTGAAGTCTGCAGACGGAGCCCTGTGTCATTCTCTGCTAATTTCTCGTGCTGGCGCACATCCGCCATGGAATGCAGAGAGCCTAAGTCCCTGGCCAAGGTCCGCTGTCAGGAGCCAAAACCAGGCCCAGGGGGCTTGCCCAGGACCGAGAGAGTCACAAAGTGATGGGCAGCAGCGCCCGCTCCGGGAGGCCCCTGTGACTGGTCTGTTGGTCAGATCGTGAAATGCAAGTCAGCTTGGGAAGAGAGAAGAGGGTGCCTGGCGAGTGGCTACAGCAGTGGCTTCTCAGAGATGTCCCCGGAGTGGCCCTCCGCAAGGAGGGGAGTTATTTGGGTCTACTGGGAAAAGCAGGTAGCCTGGCGTGTGAGGGCACAGTGTCACCTTGCTCTGTCTCTCGGGCCTCCTTCAGCAAGGTCAGTCTGAACGCTGCCCTCTGTTGGTCAGATAAGGCCACCGCCTGTGCCTTCCTGAGTTACGTCAACGTCACAAGCTCTAACTGCCGGAATCTCCGATTCGGGTCATCTCGAAGTTACTGGTAATTAACGACATCAGCCAAAGCACAGATGTCCCTCAGTCTCTTTGTTGTGAGCTCCCAGTGTGTCCTGATCTATCCTTTTTCATTCATTTTCCAAGAACTTCCTGGTCCTTAGTACGAGAAGTCACACTCAGATGTTCTTCTTGCTGTGTTAATTACAGACGCACAGGGGACTCTTCCATGTCCAGAATCAGGAAAGGTAATCATTAGGTAAACGCAGCAAAAACCTAGTCGCATGCATCCTAAAGCGTCCAGCTCTTACTGGACTATCTGAATTATCAAATGAAGTTCGAATTTTCATCCACTATTTCATTCGCTCATGATGTGTCACTTCGACCCCAGCCGCAGATCCAGGCCTGTGTGAAAGCAGTTTGGGAGTGGTGTGTTTTCCAATGACTGAAACCTCAGCTCGTTTGCTATGAACAATTCTCAATAAGTAACTTGTGAATGTCTATGCTCCCGACAACCACTCACCTCCTGGAGAAAATGCGCTTGACAGATAATCTTTTCTGTCTACAACACGAATCAGGGACTCCTGGTCCAGATGAGATGGCCTAGACATGTTTCTCTCTGCTCCTCCCCATTAAGCGTAATTATAAATTTTGGAAATAATTCAAGATGCAACCAAATGAGAACCCTGGAAGGTAGAAAGAGGAAGCCTAACTGGTTAGGGACCTCAAGTCTAGAAGAACAATGTGGTGAAGGGGCCTCCTACAAACTACCAACCAGCAGAAGATGACAACCAGACCCCACTGTCCTGGGCCCCAGCCGACCTGGCAACAGAAGGTGGCCCAGGTAGATTCAGCCCTCTCCCCCACTGAGTGGGAATCCTGCCCAGCAGCACTGGCGAGGAGGCCCCACGGCCACGAGGGGCCACAGGGAGCCTGGCCTTCCCCATCAGGCCCGGCGTCCAGCGGACGGTCAAGGGGGTGCTGCCACGACAATCACTCCATTCCTCTGCTGGACCCGAGCATCTCCTTCTCACCGAGAGATGTGAAGCAGCTAGGGGTGTCTGCAAAGGGAATTCAGCCACAGAAAGGGCCAAACCAGGAAGCCCCTTGGTCGCCCGAGGCCTGAGACTCCCCCTCCCGTACATAAAGCTATCAGAGACATCGGGTGACCAGACCAGAGCTCTTCTGTTGGACAGATGGCTAGGACCAGAATCTTCTTTCTCTCAGTGGGCCAGACACTCTTTTCTCCACCTGGATGCAGCCTGGGAAAAATCTTTATGTTTTCTGAGCGGCAAACGATGAAAGTCTCAGCTGTACCAGACACACCAAATGGACCCAACTAGCACGGCAAAGGTTCTGAAAGTAAGTTTGCCTTTGGAACCAAACCCACAGAAGTCGGCTGGGATCTGCACGCTCGACCTAAAAACAGGCAAAGGACTTGAATAGACGTTTTCCGAGAAGATATATACATGGTCAATAAGGGCATGAAAAGATGCTCAACATCCCACGTCATCAGGGAAATGCAAGTCACAACCACAATGAGATACTACTACATACCAGTTAGGGTGGCTATTATCAAAAAAAGGGGGGAGGGGTTGGAAATAACTCGTGTTGGTGAAGAGGGAGAGAATTTGAAACCCTCACGCATCGCTGGTGGAAACGCGAAACAATGCAGCCGCCAGTGGTTCCTCCCCAAGTTAAACAGAATCACTATTTATCCAGCAATTCCATTTCCGTAAGTTTAATGATATAACATTGACAATGAGACTCGGATACGCGTTTGCCAACGTTCGCAGCAACTCCGTTCATGATTGCCAAACAACCCGAACGTGCCGCAGAGCATGGAGATGGGTAGGTAAACAAAATAAATATATATCTATCAGAATATGTCTCAGCCTTAAAAAAAATAATAATTCTGATTTATGCTGTAATATGGATGAACCTAGAAAACATTACGCTGAGTGAAATAAGCCAGTCACAAAAGGACCAATGCTGTATGATGTCAGCTACGTGAGGTGCCGAGAATAGGCAAATTCATAGAGATGGAGGTAGAAGGGAGGTTACCAGGGTTTGGGGGAGGAAGGGATGAGGAGCTGTTTCTTAATGGGCACAGCTGATAAAAATAAAAAACGTTCTGGACATGAATCGTGGTGACTGAACGTGATGCCGCCGAACTGTGCAGGTAAGCTTTCTGTTATGTACATTTTACCATAATAATAAAAAAAACAACCACAGCGAGCTACCACTTACACATCTATTAAATGGCTAAGATTTATAGGACTGGAAATCTTGAGTTTTGGCAAGGACGTGGCGCCCGTGGAACTGTTAACGGTGTGACCGTTTTGTAAAACAGTTTGACAATATCTTACAAAGTCAAACATGTGTTGACCCCTCCTTGGTTTTTACTGAAGAGAAATGAAAACATATGTCCACGCAAAGGCTTTTAAAAGAATGTTCACCACGGTATTATTCGTAACAGCCCCAAATGAAAACAACCCGAATATCCATCAAGTGGTGAAAGGCTATGTGTTCATTCTGTGGAATACCGCACGGCAATAAAAAGGAACAAAATATTGATACAGTCTGCGACGCGGAGAATCTCAGGATCGTTATGCTGAGTGGAGAAATCCAGACAAAATAATAATATATACTCTATGGTTCCGTTTACATGTAATTCTGAAAACAGGCCCACCCAGCGATAAAAGGCAGGCCAGTGGCTGTTTGGGTCTGGGAATCGGTGCGTTTGAATGTGGCTGGAAGAAACATTTTGATCTGAAGGACCTGCCCTATATGATTGGTGGTAGCGATAGTTATGGAATTGCATAAAACTACCAAAATTCATTAAAGTGGATGCTTTTTAACAAACAAACAAGCAAACGAGATCACTCATCGTCTCCTGTGTCATGTCAAGAATCCCGAACCCCAGAAGTTTACTGTTACCATTCCCGTAGAGTTGGGGCAGGGACAATGTTTGGGTTTGTCCCTTTGCTCTGCTCCAACTTTCCAGCCTGCGTGGTTTTCCCTAATTGCTTACCGTATTTTCTGAAATACTATAAAACTATTGTATTTCTTTTGAAAGTAAAAGCCTTCTATTTTCAAACGAAGATAGTAATCAAAAAATTAACCCACTTAGCTCTGGTCTGGGCCTCTGCTACAGTTTACCCTCTCGACACAGAGCCCACTACTGCTTCTTCAAAAGATCCTTAAAACACGGGAGACCACTTTTCCACAGCCCACTCTCAAATCCGTAACCATTATAGAATTTCTGTCATCAGACAATGTTTAAGTTATAAACATATTCCTCGGCCATACTTAATGACGAATGGAAATGGCTTTCGGCTTTTTTTTGCATCGAGTTTGTCTAGCAAAGAGCAATTTGGGGGCCAAGGTAAGAGAAGAAAGCCTGGGAGAAGAAGCAAAGGAAAGGTTATAATGCAAAGGTATATGATGCGATCTATTATCCACCGTAGCACGAGTCCTAACATTTCTTTAGAGAATAACCACAATAAACAACACTGTCCCTGAAGAGAAGTAACACCTGCTACTGATTTTTTTCTCCCCTCAAACTGGAAATCATTGCTGTCATTCTCCAAACAGAAGAATTGCTTTTCGGCAGCTGGCAAATGTGCAGTCCGTCTGTCCTTGAGCATCCAGATGGTGGCCGGAACACAGAGATAGATGGGGAGGCCGACCAGCAGAGACAGACAGACAGACACGGTATGGAGGGAGAGCTAGAGACAGAGAGAGACCTGGAGAGATGGAGGAAGAGAGACAGTACCACGCAGATTCAATTTCTCGTGGCAACCTGAGCCGTCAGGCTAACTTGCTGACGCTCTAACCACTGCCTCCATATTTCGGATTTTATAAAGCCCCAGTAAGCCTTTCGCTCCAAGCACCCCTTTGTGCTTAATTGTTAAACTCATGTGCAATGGGAAAGAAATATAATCCATATGTTTCAGCTCATTTACACTTAAATCATTCGAATATGGTGTTTTAACCCCAATTTGTCAATCATAGAAACTTTAGAGACTTAAATAATAAATCTCTGGAGACCTGTCCTGGCCCCTCCCTGACTCCTTTGTGGTCCTCAAGTAAATACACACATTTGCATCCAAGAGTTTGAGGGTAAGCGCAGGGATTTGCAGGCAGCTTCGAAACAAAGCTCTCCCGCCTTTGTTGGTCCCCCGCCAACGACCAGGGAATGGTCCTTGTGAACGGTCCTTCCTTTTCCCTCAGGCTCTTAATGGGGCGTGCTCCAGAACTGGTCCATGGCCCTGTTTCTTCTTTAGCTCATGTCTCCCAGGATCATCTCCTTCAGTCCCACGGCTTCTAGCCCCACCCGTGTTCATATCAAATTTCTATCTCTAGTCCAGGCCGCCCCTCTGAGCTTCCATCTTGAATTCCTAGTTTCTATTAGCTATCTGCATATAGCAGTCGTATAAAACACGTCAAAGGTAACTTTCCGAAATGACACACGGATGGCCGGCAGGCACCTGAGAAGATGCTCGGCATCACTCGTCATCAGGGAAATGCAAATCGAAAGCACGATAAGATATCACCTCACACCTGTTAGAATGGCTGTCATCGAAAAGACAAGAGATAATAAGTGTTGGCGAGGTTGGAAGAAAAGGAAACCCTTGTGCACTGCTGGGAGAAATTTAAACGGTGGAGCCACTGTGAAAAACAATATGACGTTTCTCAGAAAATTAAAAATAGAGCTACCATATAATCCAGCAATCCCGCTTCTGGGAGTACATGCGAAGGGAATGAAGTCAGGATCTCAATGAAACATCTACGCTCCCGTGTTTACTGCAGGACACACAAGCAACTTCAGTGTGTCCATCGATAGATGAATGGATGAAGAAGTCACGATGCACATGCATGTGTGTCTATACACGCAGAGGGATGTTATTTAGCCAAAAAAGGAAATCCTGCCATTTGTGACAACTTGGGTGAATTCGAGGGCATTATAATAAGCAAAGTAAGCCAGACAGAGGAAGACAAATACGGTATGATGTTACTTTTATGTGTAACATAAAAAAAAAAAAAAAAGCCAAACTCATAGAAACTGGGAGTAGAATGGTGGTTCCCAGGGCTGGAATAAGGGAGTGGGGAGATGTTAGTCAAAGGGTACTAACTTTTACTCATAAGATGAATAATATTCAGCATGACGGCTACCATTAATAGTATTTTATTATGTACTTGAAGGTTGCTAAGAGATTAGATCTTAAATGTTTTCACCACAAAAAATGTCTGTACTTGTGTGAGGCAAGGGATGTGTTAACTAACCTTATCACAGTGATCATTTTCCACGGGTACACGTATCATTTTACATCTTAAACTCAAAAAATGGTCCGTGTCAACTATACCTCAATAAAGCCAGAAATAAATTTCCACTTTCCGACTTAATTTTGTATTTGTATTTCTGCTTTCTTTGTTCTAAAAGTATTCCCCCAATTTTATAAACCTCGGGCACCAAACACATCTACATTCACTGCCTGCCTCTGCCAATTTCTCTAGTCAGAACCTGGACCATTCCTGGTCTCACTGACTAGACTCCAGCCACACTGATTCCTATTTTGCTTCTGGATTAGCCCAGCGCCTTCCCGCCTCGGGGGGGCCTCGCATTTCCTGTTCCCTCTGCCCGCAACGCTCTTCTCCATTGCTCTTTGCAGGGCGGGGGGGCTTCCTCTCCATATTGAGGTCTCAGCTCAACACGGCCACCTCTGTTGCGTCACATTGGTTGTTTCCTTCCCAATACGGATCACTCTCTAGAAGGACCTGTTGTCCACTTTCCTGTGGCCGATCTCATGCCCACCCCCTTCACCTGGGCTGTGCACTCTGAAACTGCTGAGGTTCTTTCGACGGTCACCCTGGGGCATGTGACAGTGAGCACCTAGTGGCCAGCAGATTCTGGTGTCAGTGTTCTGCTTCTGAGCTCCCGATTTTAGTCCCCAGTTTTCCCACAGAAACGGCTTTGTCCTGGGAGTTCATAGCAGCAGATGCGTGAGCAGGGTGTTTGGCGCTCTGGCTGTGGCACTGTTCCACGTTCTACAGTGACGGTTTTAGCAAAGGAACGGAGATTGGAAGAGCATCATCGAACGCTGCGTAAATAAACGAAGTCACGAACGTTCCCCATGTCCATCCTCACCTGTACTTTTGCCTTCCCGTTCCCCATTTAGCAAACATTTGCCTACCGATGCGGCCTCGGTTACCATAAGCAAACCTTCCCCGGTCGCCTTCTGCTCAAACGTACCCGCAAGCAACCAGGTTTCCAACTTCCGCAGGGCTGCATGCGGGACATAGGGGAAATATTCACTTTTTTAAAGAATTTTGCATAGGTCGACCCTGATCATATCATTATAAGGCAACCATTTACGATGTCTATAAAAATATATATAAATTCATAAAGAGAGTATAGAAAAGGGTCTGTAATAAAAGAAAAACACATCTTTTTCAAGGGCATCTGTTGAGATCTTCAGTGCTGGTTTTGACCCCTGTTGGATTCTTTTCTGGTAGAGGAGGTCAAGTAAAGTCATCCCCTTCTATTGATTACCCTGTTCGCTGCTCTCCCTGAAACTAGGAAGTCGGAGAGAATGAGGCCACGGGAAAGGAGGTTCAGGGTTAACTCCTGATAGGGTGGACGGAAGCCCCACGCCTCCTTTGGCAGGGCTGTGCCCCCAATTTGCTGAATGCGGAGGATTTAGAAATCAGCTGTCACGGTCCTTTGAGGAAGTTCTCTGGACACGGGACCTGTGTGTTTAACGAGCCATGCCGCCAGGTTCTGCTGATGCCACCTGTGAATCGTCCCAATCAATCTAATTTTAAGTCCTCTCCGATCTGTTTTTGGTGGCTGGGTAACCATCTTTACGGCTGATGCGTTCCGTCAGCCACCACCTCCAAAGCATCCTGCCTAGTTCATGGAAGTCTTCTTAAATCAGCTTCTCTTCCAGTGTTATTTGAAGCTCCCATCCGATGTCCTATCTCTGGCCTGATGCTATATTGAACTTTATCACTGAATCAGACGACATACGAGAATAAAAGACCGCTTGTTACACAGTTCGTAGGCTCGGCTCCTTGTACACTGTCACGCAGGCACGGGCATACATAGGCGGCCAATGGCACTTGGCGATGACATGGATGAATCTGCAAGAAAATGCTTATTTCCCTCTTTTGTCACCTTGCCAATCAGCCGGCTAGTGTGGCACCTTTGAATGCTAAAGTTTCCCTAATGTTAATGATGACTGGCTGTTGATTAGGAAGAAGTGGCGAGTCAGACAATAAACATGGAGGAATCTCATTTGGTGTCTTTCTGTCCCCTACAGGTTCCGCCATCCCCGTGGGGGGTCACAGGTGACCACAGCCGACCCCCGCAAACCCACACCGCGCTTCCCAGCTAGGCTGTAGGAGATCGTGCTATTCTTCCTCCGTGGACAAGATTCTAAATGGAGTCTTTTAAACCTATATATTCAGTTGAAGCTGGACTTCACTGAAGTTTGCCTGTGCCCTGACAAAGCCAGCTGGACGGAAAGTCTGGATTTTCTTTTTGTGCACAGTTGAAGCTGGGCTGTGCCTCATTACTGCATGCAGCACGTGCAGGTGGTTCAAAGAGAGAAAGGGGAACCCTTGCAAAGATCCTGGGTTCACTAGGACCTGCTCAGCATGGCAGGGGATTAGGAATATGGCTCCAGGGCAATCTCCTGCACGGACACAGTGAGAACTGTCTCCACAGCTCAGAAGGTTAATACAGACACCCTAATCGTGATTACCGCGTGAATGAGCAGATATCTAGGTAGATCTCAAACGTCTGTTATCAATATGATCATTGTGAACATCAACTGGAGCCCGCTCTTACCTTTGCATCAATGTTATTTACGAGATACGATCACATTGTATCATCCTAATTTCAGTCCCGCTCTAAAATGCTTCTGTTGAACAAAAGTTTTAACGTATGTAGCATTAGGTTTTTATTTTTAAATAATCTTTATGTTAAAATTTTCAAAGGAACATGGTCAATTTCTCTATTGTATACCTCTTGTTCACTAGAATGATCCAACCGTCCACATTACATTATGTGAGTACAATTTGAGTAATAACTAACCTTGCGGGGTTAGAGTCCTCATAATCATTTACTCACATCTCTGTCCTCCCACCAAAGCTCTCATTTCTTGAGGGCAGAGAGTGTGATCGCTACCAATTTATCTTCAACCCCTAGCGCAGTTCCTGGCACCAACATCGACTTGAGCTCGAATGTTTGTTTAAATCTGCAAAGCACTTTTATGGTCTTTACGTTGCTTCATAACTAAACGATCCTGCGAGGCAGGCATTATGACTCCCCTGGAAGAGGGGAGGAAATTAAGGCTCCGGGAGATGAAGTGACTAGGACGAAGGTGCACAGTGAAGAAATGTGGCGTTGTTTACTCCAGCCAAGATCTCCTGAACGCCAAAGCCACGTTCTTTCCAAAATACCGCATTTCTCTCTCAACTGAGGACATAGCAATTATCACCATTTTGCAGGTCAGGAAAAGCAGCCCCTGAAACGCTGCCAGGTCATTCGCTGGCACCGATGGGAACGAAGCATAGGAAACCGGCATTAGGAGTCTGCCTCGTAGCCAATTCATTTGCATATAATTCACACCATATGCTTCTTGATCAAATGAGACAAATACGAACCAACATGGCGGTCTAAATCCGCCTCACAGCCGGCAGAACTGAGTTATCATGCCGGACACAGAAGAAGTAAGTACTAATAAGAAGTGTGATTTCTTTTTTCTTTGTGCCTGACACACTTAGGAAAATACTAATCACATCTTATTATAATGACACCTCACCCCACGGTACATACATCCCCCTGTCTCTGTTCACCATCTCCATTTACCCCACCTTTACATTCTTTTCATCCTGGCGTAACTGGTCATGAGGAAGCCCATCCTGAATTCCACCGCCTCGGAAACCAGCTTCCAAACTCCTTTGGTTTTAGTTTAAAACTGGACTTCCAGCAAGCGTGGGTCTGTTTCATTCAGTCCTTCATGTTGGGGGATTCTGAAGGGAATACTCAGGAATCCCAAAATACTCAGGGCATGGGGTATTTTGTTTTTTTCTAAACCTTGAGAAGCCTAAAATGAGAGCCTTCCTGGGCGAGTCAGAACTCCCTGGGGGTCTCCAGAACCATAGGGCCCGTTCGAGTCCACAGTCACCTCAACTTCCTTAGCCTCTTGTCAGGGTCTGGCACCTGTCCTCCATAGCTCTGTCTCAAAGCTCAGTGATCACGAGGCTTATCCCGTTTTTTCCTTACACTACAGCCCAAAGGGCTCGGCCCCAACCACTGCTCCAATGGTCAGCAAGAAACAAAGGAGCCACGTGGTCACAATAAAAATCCATGTTGAAGTGAAAAGTGGTCCCACATACCTATATTTCCTTGGCTTTCAGTTTAGACATCGACTCGCCTCTAATTCTGAAGAATCCATTCGGCTTTGGGGTCAGAGAATTGCCAGCGAAATTTGAGATGTGGTTTTCAAGATATACGAGCTGCATTATGAGTTAACATTTTGCAATAAGAAGGTAATGAAAATTGACAAAGATTAGCCAGAATCTGGTCCTGAGAAAGAGAGAGAGTCAGGGGACAATAAGATGTCCCCCTTAGGGAAGAATAAGAGGTAGCCTTAACCCCGATGCTGTTTCACCAAGAACATTGAGAAAACTGACTTCG
Organism: Pteropus medius; assembly: GCF_902729225.1. Taxonomy (NCBI): domain Eukaryota; kingdom Metazoa; phylum Chordata; class Mammalia; order Chiroptera; family Pteropodidae; genus Pteropus; species Pteropus medius. The sequence continues at coordinate 15,208,883 of NW_024349796.1, read as the reverse complement.
AAGGAATCCTGGAATCCACTAGAAGTTTTGTCACTTCGAGATCAGAAAGACTTGAGAATTTAGAAAGAACATCAAGAATGGACAAAGATACGAGGGAGTCAACGAGTGTTTGGGGACTTTCCGCCCAAACAAGTCAAAGGTGATATGATTCAGAAGAACACTTTGAAAAGGATGTGTCTGTTTTACTGCATTGAGCGTACGGGATCCATTGTCCTCTCACCCTGGGACAAGCCAGTGTCCTGCTCTATGCAGATGTCACGTCTTGGCCGAGCTCCTGGTACACAGAAGGCTTCTCGTTACGATTACTGGTCCTTAATGGTTCTCCACCCTCAGACTACAACTGCTTCAGAGGGGCCGACCTCCAGGCCAGCACCTGGGCTCATCACGCCTGGCTGTGGCCAGCGCCATGAGGCATCCGTTTCGAGAAGCCTAACTTCGCCAGCTTGGAAAAAGAATCAACTTTGCGATGCTGCCACTCATGAAAATCCACTGGCAGGACTGAACGATTTCATCTAAATTTGCCTCTATTAAATTCACATGTGCAGCGAAGCAGTTGGTGCCCCGTATCAGTTACAACATATGGATTTTGGAAAGTTCGAACATAGCAAAAAAAACAAAAAAAGGGGGGGTTCTAATTGTAAATATTCATTGCGAGCAGCCCTAAATCATCAAGAAGAACTATTTCCCCATGGGGAACATGTACGTAGGTGCCTGGGTGTACACACGTGCACGTGATCAACTTAAAATACACAAGTTCTCTTTGCTTCTCCCGTCCTTCAAAAAAAAACAAAAAACAAAAAACTGCCTTTTCCCTCTCTCCTCAGAAGGACTATATCAAAGCAATATTTTTTCCCTCTTGCCTATTGAGTTCTAAGTTTCGGAATGGTCTCATGGGGGCAAACAGGGAACTTACGCACAAACTAAAAGGTCCTGTTTTCTTAGTGGTCACTCAGCATCTTCTCTAAAGCTTAGATGGTTAAATAACCACTCCCGATTTCAGTTTGGACTTTTGCTTATGTCTTTTCCCTAGACCAGGGGTCCCCGACCCCCTGGCTGGTTGTAGCCTGTTAGGAACCGGGTTGCACCGCAGGAGGTGAGTGGTAGGCCAGCAAGCGAAGCTTCGTCTGTATCTGCAGCCGCTCCCCAGTGCCAGCATCACCGCCTCAGCTCCGCCTCAGATCCTCAGGCATTAGATGCTCATAGGAGCACGGTCCCTGGTGCCACAAAGGTTAGGGACCACCGGGCTAGGTGATTAAAAGGCAGTAATTCCAATAGGGCAAAAACAGTTCGAAGCCACGCACTTCATTCTGAGTTAGTCATTTCTTCTAGAGGGACATCTCCTGGCTTGGGGTTACTTCCTCTGAGCAATGGGCTCACACTCTGGTGACGCTGGTCCCAGATGCCACAACAGCCACTATCTACTCCCAGGCCTTGACCTCACTAACGGCCCTCCGAAGAGGCTGGAGGCTTTGTTATTGACTGAAATTCGAGGCATTGCATAATCGGGCAAAGACAAAAGAGTGATCAATGAAAATGGAAGCTAAACACAAATATTTAAATATCCAGGGCCTATAGTTATAACGAAGATGCCATCAGAACGTGTTTTGTGTGTATATTTGGCGGGGGCGGGCGGGTGGGAGGGGCCGGAGGTCAGTGCATTTCCTTGGTAGGGCAGGGTTTACATAGCTCCATCATTAAATTGTGACCGGAGGCAGCTAGTGTTCGTTGGAGAAATACTAAGACATAGGCATAGGAAGAGGCTAGAGAAAAAAATGTATATAACCAGTTGGTGCGAACCCCCAGCCCCCTAGCTTGTTGATGGAAAAATCAGTCAAATGACTCTCTGTTGACCTAGTACTTGAGAGGGAGGTATTAGGTGGCAGTTATTCCTAAAAAGAGGTCACTCTCAAAGACGACCAAAGGCAGCTGGTGGAGTCATTAACCGCTGCGGCATTAATACGAAGCCCAGCGCTCCTTTCAAATGTAACCCAGAGTTCTGCAAAAGACTAAACAGTCTCCGTAGAAGTAAGACGGTCCTGGCAGAAGAAATACATAATCACAAAGGAAAGGGATCATTTTCACCTATAACAACGGTCCTAAGAAGCGCATAGACTGTGCTTCTAAATCATTTTCTTGAAGCGCCGCAGAGCAGTTGATAGCAGGTAGGTCTCTGTAGCAGAAAGAGAAACTGAGGACCGTTCTCTAAAATAACCACTTCTGGATCTCTTGGTGATTGAAGGATGCTTCTAGAAATGGATACTGTATGACATATAGGGGCTGTGTCATCTGTGAGAAGCAATCTTGATTTTGAATACGAAGAAAACTTAAAGAAAAACTCGTGGGGTTTTTTTTTTTTTTTTCAGAACTTGAAATAAGCTTCAAATTCATTCTGTACGTCGAACAGCCACCAAGAGACAGTGTCAAAGACGTTTCTGAACCGGGTGGCCCTGACACCCGCATACGGCCTCCAGTTTTCCAGCGCTGACCGTGGCAGGGACCAGGTCTTAGCTTTTTCCTGGATCCCAACAACAGGAAAAAAAAAATGGAGTGCCATACGGGAGGAAAGTCGAGATGAGTAAATATGAAGGAAAATGACCAGTGAGTTTTAGATTTGGAAAGGAAGAAGTGAGACCTCAGGCGTTCAGTCGTTTGTCCGTATGGTTAATCAGTGGCTGGAGCGGTGGCCTTGTTTACTGATGTCCCTGCTCCCCAGCCCAAAGCAGCTTCCAAGTCCCACTGTCTCGGTTGCTTCTGAAGCTCCTCTAGAGAAGACAAGTCATGAAATGACCCAGAATTCATCCCGTGGGAGCGACAGGACAATTATTCCTGCCACATCCTCTCAGGTTTCAGCCCGCAGAGGAGCAATCTCTGTTTTTCTCTCTAGCCCACCCCAAACGACAAGTAAGGTGCCCGGTCCCTAGAGCCTGGGGTCTCTCAGAGACCCTCTGGTCCTCCTGGGAAAGAAAATGCAGCTGGAACAGCCAGTCTCCTGGGACCGCTGTGGACTCAGGGGTTTATGGCGTTGTTCTTTGTATTGTTGCTGTTTTGCAAAGCCCTAACCCTTAGGCCCCGGGCTGATTTATCCTCTCTGGGCAGCTTGTCAGAGAAGGTCCCCATGGCCGAAATAGGGAGGAGCTGCGTCAATCCTGCTACCGGAGGCTTTCAGCCTCTCTAGCTCATTGCCAGTCCCCACCTCACCACAAAAATGCGGTGGCTTTGATCCTCTGCTGTTGACTTTGCGTGTCCCCCTCCCCCGCTCGCAGGAAGGGGGCTTTAGTTTTCCAGCCTTCACGGCAGGACAGACTGGCTCCTCCCCCGGGCGGGTTTGTCGGACCCTCTCTCTCTGCAACCCACAGGTACCCTGAATCCGAGGTCGAAGGCTTTCTCCTATCTGTGGCCACCATGTATTGGGCCCTGGCCGTCTGAGTAAGAACCCGCAAAGCCCTCGCTGAGGCCCCAAACGCACACGCAGTCTTCCGCCAAAGTTCTCTTTGTCATGCAGGTCGGTGGTCTGTGTCACTAGATGTGGACAGTAGCTCCTCCGTTTCCACAGGTATGGGCTGCTTCCCGGCAGAAAAGCGTCTGTATTTAGTCACTGCTCCCTGTGCAGTCACCTGCTTCCCTACTTGGCTCAGGAGTGGCTTGGCTCCTGTCTGCCGACACGCTAGTTCATTTTCCCCTGGGAGGACTGCCCAACGGGCACCCAAGTGGCTTCCTAGGGCACAAGGGGTGCCCCAGAAGCTGGGGGTGACATCAGAGAGCTTGGAGTCCCTTTAGTCTATTAAAGAGGTGTTTTTCCTTGATGGATGAAAATGCCTCTTTTCTTTCTTTCTTTCTTTTTCTTCCTTCCTTCCTTGCTTTCTATCTCTCCCTCCCTCCCTCCCTCTCATTTTCAAAATAATTGCTATAAACCTGTAGCCCGCAAGTGTGACAAAGTGTTAGAGAAACCCTCCCCCATCCCAGCAAAGCTGGTCCTCAAATCTTAGCTGTTTGTCCAAATACTTGACATCAACTTCCTCTCAGAATGTACTCTATCTCAAAGAAAAGGAAAAAATAAACCAGACAGTTTGTTGCTTATAAGTTGATAGGAAAAGGCCTTCGCGTGATAAGCCTGGACTTCTATTTTAAGGCTTTATTTTTCCAAATAAATCCATATAAACAAAGGTTTTGAAACTTAAGCTAGTCACCAAGAAGCTACTCGTCACGTGAAGGCTGCGACCAGGGCTGGGGTTCCCCGGGAGGGATTCTGATAAGACAGGCTCGAGTTGCAGGGAAAACCCAAACCAAACAAGAACAGACCCCTCTCTCCCTACATCCTCAGACCCCTCTCTCCCTACATCCTCATCTGGAGTCGTCCCCCATAGCTGGCAGAGAAGGCTGGATGAGCAAGAATAGAGACGTCTCAGACCTTTTTTTTTTAAAGGATGCTGAATCCGCGTGATTCGTGATTCAGTGTGTGTGTTGTTGAACTTTCTGTATTATCATTCACATCTCTCCTCAGATTTGGGGAGTTTTTAGCCATTAGTCCTTCAAATAACCTCTCGACCCTTCTCTCTTTTCTTTCTCTGGGACTCCCATAATGGGGTGGGGGTGAGGATAGGGGTCGGGGTATTGCATCTGCCTGGTTGCTGCAGATTTTTAACTGGGTCCTGGCGTTTCTACAAAGCTACTTCGGTCTGGATGTTGCCATTTACTTGGCGTTTCTATGGGGGAGACAGGGCCCCCGAGCTTTCTAGTCTGCCACCTTGCTGCCATGGCTCTTAGGCCCATATTTTTAAACTATATCATGTCCCTTCCCACCTGAAGATACATCACACGCAAAAAAAGCAGAGCGACTTAAGTCACCGTGTCATTAGGTAGAAAATCATGAGGTGGCACAGGTTGAAGATAGAGAGAAATGATTAAAGCGAACACAATAAGGGGAAACTTCATGGAGGAAAAGAGAAATTGGCCTGACACATGCACACGCACACACACACGCACACGCACGCACACGCACACAGCAGGCGACAAATGTTTTCATTGTGGAGGATCTTCCCTAAAGACTCAGGATCTCTAGATCCTTCTAAAATAATTCTAAAACATTTTTACTGAGTCCGAAGATGCGGGAAGGAAATTACTTTGATAAGAAAGGGATACGTTTGTTTGTTGTTTTGTTATATTTTTGTAGACTGACAACTGATACCAAGAAGGAAGCTCCAGGGTTTAGTACCCTCCGGGGGACATAAACCTTCTGAAAACCATCACTCACCATGCGAGGAGCTCTGCCATTAGGGACACACGAGTCGCTGTCCGGTCACCGCCTGGAATATTTCTCAAGCATGGACAAACTGTTTGCGCGGAGGCGGAGCTGACATTTGGAGTCTGAGCTGGTGCCGCGGTTGGGGTTTAATAGCTAGTTTGAAAGTCTCCTGTTTTACCTCCTGTTGTTTTTAATTGTTCCATTTTCCAGATGTTTACTGCTAGGTCATTTCCTACGAAAGTAAGGGAACTCCTTTTGAAAACCTGGCTGGCTCAGATCCCTTCGGGCCAGAGGTTTTAGACTAAACTAAATAACACTGGGAAGGGAAAGGTGCTCGCGAGGCGTTTGAAGAGTCGGAAGAAATCCTCTCGGCCAAAACAACAAAGGCGGGGCCAGGAAACGAAGTATTAATTTCACGCGCGCATCAGGCTCCCACCTGTCCCCACCGGCCATCACCAGCCAGGAGAGGGGCCGGGGCTAATCCGTGGCGCATTTACATCAACAAACTTGCACAAAACTCTGCCCAATTATCCCCTTGAACCTGGCCCCCCACCCCCACCCCATCGAAGGCCGCTTCCACCTGGCCGAGAGGTCCGGAGGAGGGTCGGGGTGTCGGTCCTGCAGTGAGTTGCACCCGCTGCGCTCTGGACCCCGATCTTTCCCTGCCGAAAACCTCACAGACCTCCCCGACCGCAAATAGCCGCTTTCCCGGCAAAAGTCAGTCCGGGAGGAGTGGGGGGTGGGGGAGACTGGATGTCAGAGCCCCCTTTGCAGGCGAGGCCCCCAACCCCCAGCCCTGAAAAGCCGAAGCGGCGCAGAAGCCGGATTCGTCCCGGAGCCGCGGTTCCGCCCAGCGCCCTGCCCCGGCCTGAGGACACATTGAGAAGATGCGCCACGAACGCGTCTTGGGGACCCGCCGTGCGCCACGGACCCGTCTCGACATCCGGACCAAACTGTCAACGCAGCCACGTCCCGGGGCTCACGCGGGGACCCGCGCGTACTGACGTCGGGCACCGCCACGCCGCAGTCACCGAAGTGACAGTGAAGGAGGCCGCGGAGACAGCACGGAACGGGAAGGGGGCCGCTGCGTGGTGGCCGTGACGGCCACCTCCCGGGGGTCCTCCTGGGGCAGGGACCCCGCTGGAGAAGGGGCAGAGCAACCTGAATACATGAAGCAAGAGGGAGCTCCTGGACGTGTGCCCCGCGTAGGCAGGGGTCAGTGCCGACGCAGGACAGTGGCAGGCGGTGAGGGCGAAGAGGGAGCCGCGCAGACCTTTCTAGGACATTTTCAGAACTTTCCATTCAGTCCGAGATGGGACCAGAGACGGATCCCGAACAGGACCATCCATCCCCCAATCTTATCTCGGCTGTGACATTTTCCTCTGGCTGCTGTGCGATGACAGATCACAGAGAGGGAGAGAGCGTGGAAGAGAAGCACCACGGGGGCGGGTGAGATGCGGTGAGACGCGGTCCCGCCCGGACCGTGGCCCAAACCTTGGAGGTAGCAAAACAACAGAGGAAACAAACAGTGATGCCCCAAGCCGCCAGAAATCGCTCCTCCCATGCCCTGCAGTCTGGGTTCCCCCACGCTCTCTGCCTTTCTTACGTTTAAAGACATTCAGCTCATGGTCAAGGTTTGCCATTTGGCTAATTCTTACCAGATGTATGCCTTGTCTTTTCCTCATAGTGTTCATACAGACACCGACTGAATGATCACACTTCTATGGCCTCTGGTGCCTGCGGCGATGGTCACTTACCTGTTTGGTTTCTCCCCAGGTGCTGCTGAGCGCTCACAGGAGGATGGCTGGGCGAGGTGGTGGTTGCAAGTCTCAAGGCCAGAGTCACAGAGCCTCGGTTCAAGTCCGGGCTCTGACACTTACCGGGTCATCTCGGACAAGTTACTCGACTTCTGCATCTTCACTTTCGACCTGTCAAACAGAGATTATAATAGTGCGCTTCTCCTGGAGTTTTGTTTTAAAGATTAAATACAATCATATTTTTGTCATATAAAATATCATCATCATATTTTACATTCACATAAAAGTCTTAGAACGGTCTCCAGAAGATGCTAAGTCTCAACAAACATTCACTATGATATTCATAAAGTAAATGATTTCCCCTCAAAAAGTCAGACTCTGGTGCACCCGATCTTAGACACAAAAGAACAAACCCAGTAAGTCATCCTTCTGGATATAACCTTACAGTTTAATATAACACACCAAATATAACACAGCAAAATCTTATTTCCCCTGGTACCCATTATAAATCCATTCTTCACTAATAAATATGGGTCAGCTTTTTTTCAAGGTAAGGTTAACCTTCTGCAGGATGTTAGTAAGAGCTTGGGCAAAAGGCATTCTTTGATAAAATACATGTAGAAAACGTAGAGTTAAACAGTTAAACAAGTTTCTTTTCTATGAGATATGTCGGAGCCTTTAATACTGTAATGTACTGGAACTATCCGAGGGTCTGATAGATATGAGACACTTTTTAACTTTGTAGGACCATGGAAACTGTTCTTTTTAGTTTTGTTTCGTTTTCATAACACCAGACTAATACTTTCAGAACACACTTAGTAAAATAGTAATACCATTTATATCAAACTTATTGAGGGTATAATTTTAATTTAAAGAGTTAATTGTGCTTTCTGTACTAAAAAAAAAAAAACAACCCATAAGTGAGATAATACGTAAAAATATTTAGTAATTGTAAAGTATACTTATGGTAGTTATTAACTCCCTTAACATTTAGTGAATGCCTCTTAATTCTATCCCTGGAATGTAACAGAAGTTATTCATGTTCACCTTCCCTATATACTTAACCCCCCATCATATTTTGTCTTTCCCAGGAGGCGAAGCCTGTCTTTTCCTTTTGTGCTCTGAGATAACATCTTTTCCTAAAAGCTTCCCATCTCTGTGCTAACGAGAACTGAGTTTGCCTTAGTTTTCCCAGGGCCCGTGGCCACATTTCTGCCTGCTCCTATTGCTGATCATGAACGTCTTGGCATTTCCCTGGAGAAAATGATTTTATGGCCACCTCAATCTTGATCTTAGTCAGCAGAATCACCGTCCTGTGCTATTTGTCACAAGTCGTAAAGGACAACAAAAATAGTTTGTAAGATGTGTGGGACCCTTTATCAGCAAAGGAGAAACAACTCAAAGCATATATCCTACTAAAAATGGGTCATTCATAGCCACAGCACAGAAAAAGAAGTGGTTTGACATTTGAACTTTCATTTTTGTTTATCAGAATATATCTATGTCCTCTTTGGACAATCTAGTGTACGACACTGTTCATTCACAAGTATTTGTGTGGGTCTGGGTGCTGAGTGCACTGTTGACAAAGTACTTATTACAACCTGGAGTGTATACACAACATGGGACCTACCGTGTCACACTAGGAAATCGGATTATTTGTCTGAAAGCTTCACTTTCCATCTCTTTCTCTGATATTCCTTCTACCCATTACTAACAGTTGTTAAATTATTTAAGAAAATAACTCCAAGTGTCAGGTGTAAGGAGAGTCACTAATTTTCTGGTGTCTTCTGTGCACAAGCTCCACCCTCTACCCTCCACTCATCAAGGTCCCGCGGTCATGGAGAGTCACAAGTTCTTATAGGAACAAACGAGAAAAATATCCTGTTCCAGGTTTATGGATGTAGAAAATGTGACCATTTCTCTTTCCCCCCAGGATGAAAAATCATGAATCCAACATTCAAATGAACCTCTGGATCTTTTCTTCACAAGAAATCGTATTTCTCAAAATGTTAAAATTCCTCTAAAATAATACCCAGAGATGGAATTACGAGGACAGGGAAGAACCTTGCTACAAAATTGGAAGTCAGTTTCCAGAGGTAACGTCCGACCTGTCTCAACTCGTCTCTAGAAAAGAGAAACATAAAGTACAGGTGACCTAGTGGCTTAGTCAAATGCTCAGTAATTATTTAGTCAGTCACCGCACCCTTGTCACCCACCTCCTATGGATGCCAACCCTATGAGAGGATGTTGATAAGGATAAGGTCATCCCCTCGAAGTGCCCTGTCCTGTTCCAGGTAAATCCAATGAGCTATGTCACTGCCATAGAACCGTCTCTTATGTAAGGTGGTTGCTGAGAGACGGGAGGAGGGGACAAAGCAAACGGAAGCCAAGATCCTCATCTCAGAGTCTGTGCTTGGGTGGCGAGGACAGGTCTAAAACAAAAACAGACCCTCGAATTTTCAGTTTGCTCAACAATCTGAAAAAAAAAAAAATTTATTTTCAAAATTTTGGAATGTCAGCTCTGTGGTTCCCAAATGGAAATGGACAGGCAAAGCAAATGTGATCTTTTAAATCTTAATTTAAGTCTCTGCTTCTTGGGTTAATGTGGGTAATGTTTATCATTTCTTCATCTCTCAGAAAAATGGATTCCGTTTCAAGCATGTTATTTCCATCTGGTCAACCCAAGTCTCGAGTTAAACCGAAAGCAAACTTCTCCTTGCAGCATACTAGTCAAGTTAGATTTCAAATCAAGTTAACCTAGTTTTAACTGAGTATTCTCAAGAGTAACACCAAGCAAAATGACAACAAACTATCTTTTTCTTCTAAACCGCATCAGACACTCAACGCCAACATCACAAGCTTAAATATACCATTGAATATAGGAAAGTCTGCAAAATTCATCAAGATCCCAAGATAGTTTCTCTCCTTCCTGACATTTTTAGCCAGTGTTTCTACAAGAAGTTTGGGGTCGTGTAAAGAGTGTCACTTTTCCTTACAGCCCATCTTTTTCTTTGGTTTTATTTCATACCGATTCTGGTAGAATTAGACGATGTTACTGGTAAAACGCTTCAACGTTTCAAGGACCCGTTTAGATCTATATCATATAAGACACCACCATAAAGAACTGGAAAGTGAGATATTATTTTCAGTGGTGATGCTTTCCATTTTTTTTTTTTCAAAAGTCAGACTGTTTAGTGAAAATAAATGTCTTCGACAAATGTGTCTTTAGTTCTTTGTATTTCAGAATATGCCCCCACGAAATGATCTCTTTGGTCTCTCTCAACTGTGCTGGGATTATAGTTACTACAGTAAAACTCCAGGAGTTATGTACTGTACATAATAAAACTGATAGTTTATTAAGTTCAATAATAAAGCTATGTGCGAAACAAAGGCTAACATATTAGGGAGGAAAACCACAGTGACCCAGACTCCACCTTTATAGATTTTTAGCATCTGCAGGTAGTTATGTCGGCTTTTACTATCTCCAGTTCAATATAGTCGTCTGATTAAAAACCTACTTACTACTTATCTGGTTATTCTTTTATTAGTTTGCAGTCAGCATGCGTCACAGAATGTAATTTAGTCAGACACCTTGTCTAGGAGCAGATGGGAAGAAGGCTTTGTAAAAATGAACAGTTGGTCATTAAAAAAATATATAAAATGGAAAGCTGAGAATCCAAGGGGAGCCGTGACCCTCGGAGAACTTTGGCTCGAGGAGCGACCTGTCCCTTGAGCGGGCGAGCTGTCCTCTGCAGCCTGGACATGCCCCTCGACTGTGTCCCACTGCGGCTAAGGAGGGACGTGGCCAGCACCTTGCCTGCTGGAACGCGGGCGGATGTGCCTCGGTGTCTCCACACCTGTGCCTGCTGTACCCCCAGGAATGAAAACGGTAGAGGTTCTAAGATCTCCTGGAAGAGTCACCAGACTAAGACGATGCATGTGGATAATAGAGAAATGAGGATCTGTGTCCAGGGGGACTTGAGCGACAAGTCACGTAGGTGACAAGGCAGGAGATGTTTGCTCACAGGGAAGAAGGGAAGCAGATGGTGTAAAACCGACCTCACATTTCAGTGCTCTTTAAAAAAAACTATTTAGAAACATTGAGCTGGAAGGGACCTCAAAGGGTCATAGTGTTTATCTGCTAAGCTCTGGGAGTGCTGGCGGCAGACTTGGATGGCATAAGAGCGAGACAGTGTTAAAAAGTCTTCCCATGAATAATTCTGGGTTTTTGGTGTTTGGGGGTGAGTCATTTGCAAGTAGTTGTTACATGAATATACTTTCGAAAAACAAGAACCAATTTTTATTCATCGACTGTACTTAAGCCATTGTTTTTTAGGTTACACAACTATATAAGTCCTTCAAAAAGTGAACAAATGTCAAGCCAGGTTTTTTTAATCTACTTTAACTGAAATATTTTAGTCTGCAGGTGAGTGAGTGAGTCAATGACCACTGCAGAACCTTGACAGGCATTGTATTTCTGCCCTCTCTGAAGAAAAGGGAGAGACCTTATGTATATGGAAATGATGTATATTTGTTTGTATAGCATCTGTATTAGAATCCTCCACGGAAATAAAGTCAATAGGACAGAGAGAGAGAAAGAGAGAGGAGAGAGAGACTACACTAAAACTCATGAGAGAATAAGAGTGGAAAAGGTTCATAGCACTTTTACATAATTCCAAAAACACTTTGACCTCACGGACGCCCTTGAAAGGGCCTTGGGGCCCTCCAGTGCTCCAACGTGGCAATCACTAAACTATCGATGAGTTTCAAAAATATATTGAGCAAAAGAAAACGCACACAAAAAAACATACTGTATTACTCCATTCGTGTGACATTTTGGGCTCAGCAGAACTAATAAACAGTGATAGAAAATCAGGACAATGGTGGCCTATGGAGGGTGGAAATTGACTGGAAGAAGGAATAAGGGACCTTGATGGAAATGTGCTCTACCTTCACTGGGGTGGGGGTTACCTTGATAGAAACATTGAGTCTGTGTCTCGATTAAAACACATAGAATTGCCTACTTAAATCTGTGCATTTCATTGAATTTTACCTTAACTTAAAAAATCAAAATAGAACCAAAATACAACAGAATATAAATGTGATTGGATTTAGATATTTCCTAAATCTTAGAAGGAGGGTAAAGACATTCGATCAATCTTATACTTAAAGGAGGGTAAAGACACCGATCTTATAATTCTAAAGTTAAATGTGTGTGCTACAACTTCTAGAGGAACCATTCAAAGAATCGAAGTAGACGGTGACGTTTTCCAAACAGCAGAGGGGAAGAGTGGAACGGTAGACGTGTAGCAGGCGAGAGACGTCTCAACACGCTCGAAATAAGCCAGACTGGAGTGGGGTGTAGCAAATGGAATAGGAGAGAAAAAAAATGGGACAAATAGAAAATACAGAATAACGTGGCAGAAATGACATCACTGTGGCACAATGAGACAGGTGGAGACCGTGTCGTTTTTTAACCAGATGTTACATGCGTTAGCATGAACTTGGACGTGTCACTTAATTTCCCTTGTGAAATAAGAGTTTGAACACATCGATCTCTACATTTTTTTGTTGTTGTTGGTTTTGTTTTTTTTTTCCCAGTTAACACAGGGCCCGATTTGGGATAAATTCTTACGTAAAGGAAATAAAAATCTAAACATAGACAAATAATAATCAGCCCTTATGTAAAAATATTCCTCCTTTCGAGGTTCAAATTGCCTTGCCTTTTTTTTTTTCAAAATGCAAACTCTGAAGCCCTCGGTTCATCTGAGATTTTCTAATACAGTAAAAGATTTGGGTCGAAACTGCTTTCCACCGAGACGAGCGCTCCTCACGTGAGCTCATTAAGACCCAGATAAATACATCCTTCCCTTCCTCCAGCTGCCTCCGTCTCTGGACCAGCAGACGCCCCCTTCCTAGTGCTCGCTCATTAACAGATTCATCTGATACTTTCTCTGGGAATTTGCCACCTTTGGAGCGTGACTTGAGGCGAATGGCTTATGGGAGTCCTGCCTCCCTCCTGGCTGGCTGCCTGGGACTGGACGGTGCAGGGAGCGGCCCCTTGAGGACTCTGATATGTCCTTAATTAGCGTTAGGGAAGACACCGCCAGCCGGCCCGATGGCCTCAGGAAGTGCCGTGAGTGCTTCTAGCTGCTCACCTTTCAAGGCAAACCAAGCAAAAGAAAAAAAAAGAAAAAAGAAAACAGATCCCCAAAGGCCGTTCAAAGGAGAAAACTCACACGTGTTTGCTGAGAGCGCGGTGGATTCGTACCAAACTTTTCTTTTTGGTTATTTCTTTATTACTGAGAAGATGCGCACAGCTCTGGGAACCGCTATGCAGCGCTACACGAAGAGATCGAGCGTTTCAATTTTTTTATTTGCCTTTCTGGGAAAATATGGTTCAATCTTTCATGCACGTTTTTCCTACAGAAGAGATTTACAATCGGGATTGCTGAGGGATTCCCTAGGGATCAGCTGTCTTCAGAGAACACTCTAGAAGATGTCGATAACGACCGGTGTGAATGCCCTTCTCCGGGCAATCGACAGCCTGGCCTCCAGTTGGTATTAATCTGTAAGTTTTAGGGTATCCTACTGAGTTCAAAACGAACACCCCCTAATCGGGACTGCATTGATAGGGTATCCCATTCATTCCGGTAAGAGTCTCAGTGGGGGCCTCCGAGACGGTCCCCAAAATCTTTCCTCCCAGCAAAAATAATCTCTTAAAACAGAAAGGCTTGAGTATCACTATTTTCATGAAAAGCAAGATATCCTGCATTAAGCTGTGAGTAAAATATATGACTTAATTAACAATAGAAATGAGTGTTTGGTACTTTTTTAAAGCTTCGTTTCAGCAGTTTAATTTCTTACGAACTTTCAAAAGTCAAATTGCATTACGAACTTCATAACAGAAATGTCTACTTCAGGACCACAGATGATCCTGCGGCCGGCAAATGAATCTGGAGAAAATACCAGTGCCATGGAGGAAATGGGCAAGGCGTGGCCACCCCTAAAATGCCAGTTTAGCTGGGGACTAAGGGGTTAAAGGGCAGAGGGCCGCTGGCCCACGGAGCCTCCACGCTCTTAGCTGCCGGGATGAGGTCAGCTCAGCTTGTAGACTCAGCAGCAAAGGGAGTCGAGGCCATTCTTTCTGCATCTTTGCTCCACAGTAGCAAGGGCTGGGGGACATGGCGCCCCACGAAAGGATGCTCCTGCTCGTTAGGCAGAGCGACGTGCACGGAATCGCGGCGTTTGATGGTACGACCCAGGCTGTGCGGCCCCACCAGGCCCGGCACCACGCAGGGGGTCGCCCACCGCACCGGGGTCCCCCACCGCGCCCGGCTGCCCGGCTTCCCCTCCACTCGGCAGGCCTGTCCGGGGGCTGATGAGCTAAGCGGGCTAAACCCAGCTCCGACTGAATCACACGCTGAGGACGGCTGAACACGTCGAATGGCGTGTTTTTCCCCCGCTGTGCGCAGGCCGTCTTTCTTTGCAGACTTTATTCCTCATGGCTATTACCTCGTCGGAGAGACACCGCGCCACGTGGGAAGGGGAGTGAAATGTGGCCAAGTACGTCTTTGTCTGAGCGGATCTTACCGTCAGAAGCAAAGCTCCGTTCCTCTCCCCGGACGCTCTGCCTCTCTGCCTGGCATGCTCCTCCCCATCACACACTCTTACGAGGGGCGATGATACATAGACCCCCGTCCACAGCTTCCTCCACGCGTTTACCTCCGAGGCTGTCTTTCTACCAGCCGATTAATTCTGTGGTTTTAGCCCCGTGGTGCAGTACACAGCTGCTTAAACCAATGATGGATCCGTCGACCCTCAAACTCACACCGACAGGCTAGTGGTCATTCCTGACCACAGGTACCAAGGCCATGAGAAGAAACCCAAACACGACAGCAATTCTCGAAGCTCACCTGTAATAGATACACGTGTCTGGTTGATTCTGGGACCAGTCAGAGTTATTTCCATGAGATCATGGCAAGCTAGAGGGAGAATCCTTTCTGGGAGGTATGGATATGTTTGTGCGCTGACTCTGTTCTAAGTAGAATAGAATTAACTGACTGCACCTTAAAGATATTTCATAGTTATCTCAAATCTCTGAACTCAGCGGTCCCGGGCAAACACCTACACGTGGACTGGCACTCGGAGTGACAGAACGGGGCTTCCTGTCCCTCCTCCCCTGTCCTAACACCCAGCATGGTTTCAGTTTTCCACGTCGTGTCGTTAAGCCCTGGGACTCCGTGCACAGAGGCGCCCTCGGCAGAAGGAACTGCTCTGTGTCACCGGGATGACAGCCTTCACGACGGGCGTCACCTCTGCTCAGCCCCCCAGGGGGCTCCAATCGCTTTCGCTGACGCTTCCTCGTTTGCTTCCGAGAACAGTGCCAGCAGAAGGTCGGCATCATCAAACCCGTGTCATGAATGAGAAAGGAGGACAGGACGCTCACGTGATCCGCCTTCGGTTACCCATCTTCCGACAGACACGACTTGGGACTCTAAGCTGGGTCCAGATCCGGGCGTCTCTCGACGGCTCCAATAATTCCGTTAAGGTTTATCGCGCGCTTGGTAAGAGCAGGGAGCCCTGCTGGGGGTTCCCCATAAAGCAGTCCTCAAGTTCCACAGGCCAGAGGGGACTAGCAGCTCCCTCCCCGAGACCGCAGAGTGCTTTTTGCTGTAAGAAGTAGCATGTTCCACTCGCCCAGTTATATTCATATCTTTCTTTGGTGACCCTGTGATGTCCTCAGCATTAGACACCTGTCTCATCCGACTCTGTGCCTTCAGCATCCAGCCCAGGGCCTGGTACCCAGGAGACAATGGATGTGCTGAATACACGAACAACCCCACTGATGAGAGACTCAAATACGAATCGCTCTCAACAGAGGCAATGAATAAAATCTTATGAAAACGAAAGGAAAACACGACTCGTTCTGCCTAGGAACTCAGGAGGCTCCATGAGGATGGTGACGTGAGTCAGCGGGTTTCACGAAGTAGAGAGGGGAGGGAAAGACGGGCCGCGTGCGGGACCTCGTGAACACGTCGGAGTCTTATGGACGGCGGCCCTTTATCGCCTGACTGGGACAGGGTGGCTGCTGGGACAGAACCTGGAGGGGCTGCACGGAAGATCAAGGCAGAAATATAATTAAGGTAAAGAAATTAATTCTATGAATGAATTTCAATTCGATTAAATTAATAAGATGATTTAAACAAAGTACCAAATTTAAACAAAGTGTCATTTAATACAAGTCAATCAATTAGTTCATGAGAGCTAGAAAAGTAGCCTCAATTTAGAGCTCCCAAGAATATTGATTTCAGCAAGAAGACATTTAATTAGCGGGGGAACCCATGCTCCTTAGGGATGAACCGATGGGGCGGATGCTGGCGGACCCAGTCCAGGTTTCTCCTCCCTGCGGCCCCACCCCCGGAGCTGCCTGGGCGGGGCTTGTCCCCACCTCCCGCCTGGCTGCAGGACCGCCACACCTGGCACCGGTCCCCCGCCTGCAGCCGCACCTTGGGGGCAGGCCGATGTCTGAGCTGCAGCGCCTTTAGGGTCCCCAAGGCGCTGTCGATCAATAATCCCTGGGGTTTTTACGAGGCCTGGATTATGAGGATTCGGAAAGGGGACGATTGTGCGGTACTTCAAAGACGAGCTCCAGCCGCACCTGCAGCATTTACGAAGCTCTATTAATAGAAAGCACACGATTTAGCAGTAATCCCTAATTCACAGAAAATCCATGATTTATGCCTTTGGGCCCGCGAGGCACCGAGGACTTTGGTTCATGGGCCGCCCAGAGGCAGGGGGTGCGGGTCCCACATCTGGTCAAGGCTGCCATCCGTCACTGGGGTTGCGTGGAACCCTTGCTGACCTACCAGGCAGTGGAAAACGATTCTGCAGACCAGTGACAGTCTCTGCAGGAACGCGTCTTTTTTTTTTTTCCTATCCTAGGATGCCCGTTCCTTTGGTGCAGGATCCAAGCAAAGAACTGGACTCTGGCGTTCACAGGTGTGACGCCAGTTTGCGGGGAACTTGCAGCCAGACCGGGGTCTGTCCTCCTCGAGCTCCTCCTCTCTCTCACCTGGACCTCCGCTTCGTCACCTGGGAAATGGTGGCAGTCACACCAACGATCAGCAGAGTACCTCGCGGGTGGCTGGGGAATCCCAGAATCCGTCTGGGTCCTCTTTGATCCTAAAGGTTTATGTATTTGAATTTCTCATTCAAAGAGTCTTGGAACAGATCCATTAATTAAAGTCTAAGTTCACCTCAGAGAGCCAAAGGCCAGCTGCCCTCTGGGGACGCTTGTACTGAATATAAGAAAAAGAGAAAAACATGTTTAAGTCACGGAAGGAAGGACGTGGGTTACGTAACACTCAGGAGAAAATTCCCCGAATGGCAAGGAGAGTAAAATAACCTCCATCGGTCTTTAAGAAAGTAACATTCGACGAAAGGTGAGTGGCAGGACGTTGGATGTTCTCTTAGGAAACCTGAGGCCAGAGAATCAGTCCATATTCACAGCTGTATGATAATCGGCGTGCGAAAGACCCAAAGATGTATTTCAGCCACAGTCCATCCCTTCGACTATAAATGAACAAGTGTCCATGAACGTTTCTCTATTTACAGACTTCCTATTCCTTTTTCTTTTCCTGGCTCGCATATAAATGTATTCTCCACCTGTTACCATGTACAGTAAATCCTTCAATCAAATCGTCATGCATATTTTAATTCAGCCCCAGGTAACACCTCTACCTGGTGAGAAATCCGATACACAAAACCAAAACTTCAAAGCTTCCTAATTTAGGGGGCGATGAATCTTACTGCAAAGAAGTCTGCAGCATCTCAGAGGTCATCACAAGGTTATTTCAGTGGAACGAAGTAAGTTTATAGAGAGCATGGCTGCGGGACAGGAGGAGAGGCAGGGGGTGCAGGGGTGCGTGGGGGTGGGGAGTGCAAGGAGAACCCCCCGTCCCAATGTGAGGAGCAGCCAGCAGGATGCACTGCACTTAACAGGAAAGAAGAAATCAGATTTGACCCCATCGTTTACCTACGCAGTAAATGTTTTTCTTTATTATAAATATATTACGTGCAGATTGGTACTTAAAAAGCAGCAAATATCTAAAAATATAAAGAAGAAAATAAAAGTGGCCATTCATCCTACTCTCTTGAAAAAAACACTGTAACCGTTTTGTGGTGTACGTCTTTTTGTGATTTGTTTTCTCTGCTTCTCCATTCAGAGAGAGGCGACTTTGTTGTTAAAGTCGGGGTCACACTACGTCATTTTATATCATGCTCTTTCTTTTGATACCATCTCACGAAGACTTTCCTGTGCTATTAAACATGATTTTAAAACAAATGTTCATGTTTCTAAAACTTAGATTATAAGTTAATCTATTTAACCATTCCGTTTTGCCGAAAGTTTATTCTTTACTTTTCGCCCCTGTAACCGACACAGGCGTGAACGTCCTTGTGTCTCGCAGACAGGTGGAAAAATGTAGTGTTAACACCACACACTCCGGAGCCCATTGCCCGAGTCTGAATCCCAGCTGTGCGTCTTTGGGCAGATTACATAACTTCTCTGCCCCTCGGGTTTCCCATCTATAAAATGGGGCTTTAATTATTACTGGAAATTAATAAATTTATATATGTAAAGTGCTTAGAACCTTAAGGGAACAGCCGGTTCATCGTAAGAGCTATACAGTTGGTGCTCGTGGCTATTACAGAGAAGCGAGCTTGCTCGGTTTTTCTCTGATTTATCCAGGATTCACCCTGACGCTGCATCCATGCTGGCATTTCAGAGTACTAGTCACTACCATCCTCCTCATGGGGGGACGCGTGGGGACTGGGAAGGTGGTGGTCACGGGGCTCGGTTACCTGGACGCCCCTTCTCACGTCATTTTAATCCTTTTGTGGTTTAGTGGCTTCGCCATCCAAAGGACATCACTGGAGACAGAGATCCACAAGCTTTTCCTTCCTCCTTTCCTCTCCCCATCCTCCTCCCTCTCGGCTGCACCCCGCCCCTCCCAGCAAGGCCTGCTCCCCGCCGCACACTAAGACACATCCTCAGTCCCAGGAGGTCAAGACTGCCCGGGACCTGTCTTTCATTTCTAACCATATGTCCAAGGCTTTTTTTTTTTGTTTTTTTCTGCATTGTTTTTGTTTTCCTCAGGATAATGATTTATGCTTCTATTCGAAGGACATCGTTCCTCCCTATATCGAAGCAATTAGAGAGAAAAGAGAACAAATATGCTATATGTGTGTATCTATTAAGAAACGAGGAGGGCACCCCCCCACCCCCCCTCTCTCTCCTGAGAGAGGGAATTTGGCAAACACCTCATCTCAGGCTTTCTGCCATTAACGAGGTAGCAGGGCGCTGGGAATTGCCTGCTGAGAGCTGGGAATTGCCTGCTGAGAGAGGAGCTTTAGGAAGATGGCTCAGAGCATCTTGCCCAGCAGCACTGATAAGATTAAACCTGCATAACCCAGTAAACAAACCTCGTGGGAAAGACCAGAGATCTCTTAGGGTTTTGCTCCAAGAAACATAACTTCGGCGCTCCAATGTGCTAGACACACTGAGTGAGCTTTCGTAATCTTATGGGGTACAGCTCACAGGGAAGGACACCCCCTAAACAGTACTAGCTGAGCCCGCCCTTCCTCATCGTGCTCTCTCTCCTGTCTCCTCCCTGCGGTCCACCCCCCGAGTCCCCCACACCTCTCTGCATGTGAAGGCTGGGTTCCCGGCTGGCCCTCATCCGGGCACGGAGTTTTTATAGGGTAGCTCCACACTCTGGGCACTGCCCTCAGTCCCCGTGAGTCAGCAAGCCCTTACAGATTTCGCGTTTGTTTATTTGCTGATAAGGGACGTCATGTTTTCTCTCAAAGAAAGTGCGTGGGTATCTGTGAAGCAGCAGAAGTGCTCACGTACTATTTCTGCTCAAGGCCACCACGTGGTGAGGGGAAGCCAGGGAGCCTCACCTGCTTATCCATGACACGGGCCTCCCGCCAGCCTGGCCCACCGCATAGGATCGATGTAAAGATCGAACGAGATCATGTTTGTGTGAGGCGCTTCCTAAGTTGAGAAGGGCTCTTCCCCGTATTGTACCAGTTGTCACCAAACTCAGCTAAATCTTCTAAGGTTAGACAGTCTTAAGGAAGAATTTAAGTCACGTTTTAAGCCTGGCCAGATGCCATGCTCCTGTCACTTGCCCAGTCTCAGTTTTAATTGTCTGGCTGTGTTGGTTGGGCTTTTCCTTCTGTTCCTGAAATTGTTTGTCCTTGTCCCTTTTCCAGAATTCTTTCCTTGCTTCTGACCAAATTAAAACGTCACTGGGAACCAGTTAGGTCTACATTAGCTCTGAATGTCAAATGTGCCGGTCCATTGACTTCAGAGGTCAACGTATCTACATACCAGGGAAGAAAGACTAGAAGGCAAGATGGCTGACTGCGAGAGGCTAATTTTCAGTCATTGGGTGACTAGTGGCCATAAAAATTAGCAATAATAGCCCTCACCACTTGTCAAGATACTATCAGGAGTACAAAATTCCTGTAGAGCGATAGGCTGCTGAGGAACGAGATGTCTAACTAGCACCCATTCACTGCTACACCTCCTCCCTACACCTCCTGACCGCCTCCTCAAACCTTGGGAAATTATAAAGTCACTTGATGGATCATTAAAAATAAGTCCAGAAACAGAAGGTTTGCTTTGTGGCATGGAAGCAAATGGAAGTCGTTGATAATGTTTTCACAGCGCCGAGCTTTCTCCAAACTGGATCTCATCATCTTCCCTTCCTTTTAGATTACAGGGAGAGACATACCAAGACTTAACCTTTGGCCTACCTCTGAAAAATGCCACCCGACTGCAGGAAGATGACATGCCCTGGGAAACATGAGCTCGTAGTCTGATGTATTTATTTGTCTGAGGAATGTATCTGCTACAAACGAAAAACAACCAACCAAAGAATATGTAACTCCTGACACAGAATTGAGATGGACAGACTGAGCGTGCACAAAGAACAAAATGAAATACTCGAGAGATGAAGATATTAATAACATAAATCAGGAATAAGAGATCATCACAAGAACCAAATCAAAATACTAAGTATAAACATATAATAGCTGAAATGAGGGACCTAATAGATGGAATCAATAATAGAATTGTTAAAGCTTTGGGATTAATTAGACATTTGAGCAACCAGAAGACAATAAGAAAAGAATCCTTTCTTTTATACAAAATATAAAAGGAAAGAAGAGGTATAGAGGGTGTAAGTGGAAGTCTCATACACAGATAACGAGGCTGCCAAAATAAAAGAAATGAATAGATGGAAAAAACATTACAAAAATCTTGATAAACTTTTCAGAATTAACAAAAAATGAAATAATTTAAATTTAAA
This sequence comes from Pteropus medius, assembly GCF_902729225.1. Taxonomy (NCBI): domain Eukaryota; kingdom Metazoa; phylum Chordata; class Mammalia; order Chiroptera; family Pteropodidae; genus Pteropus; species Pteropus medius. The sequence goes on along the minus strand of NW_024349796.1, from coordinate 15,187,503 downwards.
AGGCTCGTAGCATGCCTGAATGCATTCTAATGACATCTAAGCATCTCAAAGATAAAAACAATTATCTTTAAATTCAAAATGCTTCCCAAAAGAAGGGAAAAAAATCTTCCACACAAAAAAGAATCAAATTTATATTATTTCATTTGGCAGCAACTTGGATGCAAGAAGAAAAGTAATTTTTTCAAAGTAAAACAACTTAGATTCTAAATATCTTTATTCAGAGGTATTGTCACTTAAATACGAGAATATAATGAAAACATATTCTCCAGCATACGGGCTTCACAAGATATTTTCATATTAATTTCACTGAAAAAAATTACTGAAGAAAATATGCAAATAAACTAAAAGAATAAATCAGAAGAACGCTGCAATAGATACAGGAATTAGAGATGATCGAGGAATTTATCTGAGAAAATTTATAAAGAGCGGAGGGAAAGAGAAAGATATTATACCTGTAGCAATTAGAACTAAAATTTTAGACAAATCAACATAATCGAGCGGGATGGGTAAGACGTTTCCTGCAGGCCGATAAGATATGCCGAGATATTTGCATTTTTAGATTTAGATATAGATATCGGCGAGTTTAAGAAATCTACAGAGAAAATAAACATGGATCTTAAGTGGTTAAAAATAACCACTTAAGAAAAAAAAAGAATTTATAACTTTTAAACCAGAAGGATAAAATTTAATAGACCTAATGAAAAGCAGGAAATAACTTTTTTTTTTTAAAAAAAGAAGAAAGTACAATAAATTGAAAATATCAAATCCAATGGCAGAAATATGCTTTATTTGCCTTAAAAATAATTAAAATAACTAAGAAAAGGAAATGGTCCTATTGGCTAAAACTAAGCATGATCTATCAATTTGTGACTAAAAGAGACATAATTCAAACAAAGGAAATAAAAATAGTGAAAATCATGGAAAAATAAATACCAGCCACAAATAAACCAAAAGAAAAAAAAGTGGAGTGACAAATGTCGTATTTGATTAAATAAAAGACAACAGTATCATGAGGTACGAAGAAGAATGTTCTACTCAGAAAAGAAATAATAGAGCAAGATGATGCAACTCATATCGATCTGCGTACATCGGCTGCTACGATGCCAAGTTTTCAGCAGTAGCGACTGCTGAAAATCAATCACCCAAACTGAAATTGGAGACTCTGCTATGTATCGCTCAGACACTGACCATTCAAGCAGACGAAAAAGAAGAGGATGCACGGAAGAGATGAGGAACGAGACGAACAGGTTTGAACTATTATTACTATTGCGTATAATACATTTAAATATATATTTACATCACCGTATATTATACACGTTATTTTAGACAGAAATTTCAGACACTTTTTGATCAGTAGGAAGAATCGAATGTCAAATATCATGGCTACTATCATCGGACACCTGTAACCGACATCACGGGCAAATTCTATAATGAAATTACGAAGGAAATAAGAGGTATGAGGACAAGAAGGGAGAAAATGTAGCAGCTGTTACTTGCAGACGGGTCGCCTTCCTGAGCCTGCCACCTCCGCAGTGGCACGAGGCTCTGAGCCCAGAAGGCCCCGTGCTTGGTCTCATGCTCTGCTCATGCTAGAATTCTTAATTTAATTGTTGAGCTTTCATCGTAAGTGAAATCTGACGGACGAGGGAACACGCGTGTGATCAGAGGGAAATGCGCAAACTCGGAAAGAAGGTCACAGCGTTCTAGAAAACACGTATGGCCAAGGAAACCTATCGGCCTTCCTTCCTCATGCTCCTTCCCTGTATTCACAAACCACTTATGCTGAAGACGATGACACAGAAGAAAAGGGAAAGATAGGGCAACCCCTAGTTTCTTTTCCTTCCATTTCCTTCCTCAGCAGTGAGTGGAGGGCAGAGAGTGTTGGCAGAATGCTCAGCACAAATCAGGAAGCAAAATGCAGATATGTAGTTGAGTTTGTTTCGTGCATCGTTTCCACCGTGCTGGTGATACGTGCGTGTCTGAGCTAGGAAATTTGAATTGCGTGATTCCGAATACAAAGCAAACGCTCTCATGTTTGCATTTAGCACGGGCATTGCGCAGTATAAAGATGAATGGTGCGTTCATGCTGATGATTAAGAAACTGAAATTCGCTTTGTATAGAATAAAATTCGATGGTGGAAATGAAAAACCATGACCAGCCAAGAGAGAGATGGCTGCAAAAATTCTATATTTTAGTAACTTTAGCAACAGCACCCCCTTCTTTCCTACATTTTAAACAAAGGGCCCTGAATTTCCATCTCGTGCTGGACACTGCAAGTTATATAGCTAGCTTTATTTGCAGAGGGCATGATCATTTACATAGGGAGAAAAAAAGGCCAAACTCTTGTAGTAATAAAAGAAATTGGGATACAGGATCATTTTTTAAAAATCTCTATAATTTCTCCAAACTATCAATAATCAATCTATATAATTTCTCCAAACTATCAATAATCAATTAGAAAATATAAAATGTTTATATTTTATAAAAATATATTATTTACAAAAATGAATAAAGTTTCAAGATCTAACTTAAATTACACGAGGCTTCTAAATTAAATTTCAACACCCTAATAAAGGATCTAAAAGAAAATGTGATTATATAAACAGATTAAATTCTTGGGTGAACAAACGAATATTATAAAGGTATCAATTCTCCCTCTAATTAATCTGCAAATTGAGCACAGTCTTCATTATGATCCTTGCCGGAGTGTTTTTAAAGGCACTTAATAAACTTATTCTAAAATAGTATGTGAAAAATAAACGTCCATAAATAGCAAAAGCAAATTAGATGAGACAAAAGTGAGAACTTGCCAAAGTAATTAAAAACAAAAACAAAACGGGACAAACCACAGTTCAAGAAAACTAAACAGAAAGCTCAGATTGGTCCGCGTAAAATTTAATATGGGATAACGGTGGCACCATAAAACAATAAGGAAAGAACAGGCCGCTTAGTAAATGATTTGGGGAAAACTGACTCGCTATATGAATGAGAAAGACATTAAACCCCTATTTAACATTTTGTACAAATGTACACTCTAGGAAGATTAAAACCTTAAACGTGAAAAGAAAACCGGTTCTATTCACAGGTGATATAGGACACAGCTGGCTTCATGGGTGTGGGCCAGCACTCAGAAGGTTCTAGTGCTTGGCTGAATGCTCTACAGTTGCCATCTTGAAATGCTTAATAATTTTTGAGCAAGGGGTCCCATATTTTCATTTTGCACTGGGCTAGCGATTTATGTAGACAGTCCTACATAGGACTACATTCTGTGACCCAGGGGAAGGACTTCCTATAAAAAGTTCAAATTCCACAGCAAAGGTTGATTTTTGCCCGACAAAAAATAGCACGGATAAAGTAATCAGACATCATGACAGATTGGCAGAAGTTATTTGTAGGGTCACAAAATGACAAGATACTACTATCTAGAAAGTGCCAGGTACAAAGTAGCTACCTACATTAATTCTTTCCAAACTTCGAACTTAGTTTTCACAGACACAATAATTCTATTTTACGTTACTGTTTATTGGTTTACACACTATTTAATTGAATTACCTACTTTCAGTGACAATTACAATGGACTTGAATATGTACGGGAATAAATATGACCACCCCTTGGGGGGCACTGATGTTGGTGAGTGTCAGTGAGAGAGCATCCCACAGAGTGACCTACTGCCTGGACGTCCAGCATGCCTTGCGCGGCAGAAGTTAGGTTTTATAAAGATGCTAGGGCATCAGTTAATCCCATGACTCAGTTAAGTGGAAGTCATTTAAGACTGCTTCAGTTATAAGACAAAAGATTCTTAGGTTTCTAAAAGCTTGTGCTGGTTCCCAAAACTTCCTCCTAGAGACATTTTTTTGAATTTTCTCAAGAGTGTTTTGACTCTGGGCCCGACGGTCAGTGTCAAGTGCATGCCTTCCATAGAGTGTAAGAGCCCACAGAAACATCTGATAATATAGTGAAGTGTTTTCCTGCAATAAGACAATAACATAAAGCCAACTATTAATGTATTCACTCAACTCACTCCTGTCCTGTGAGCTATGCTCCATAGGAATGTGTCGGGCAAATTACAATTATAAGGAAAAAAAAAGAATTGACTAAGAATAGTTTTCCCTCCTCAGAAGGGAGGATTTTTAACAATGTCACGAAAAAACAGGTGATTACTTTGGTTAAAAAGTATGCGCAAGCCTCATTTGGAAGTTATGCGTGGAATATGCAGGCTTTGTGGAAATGTTGGCAGACTCGATGCTTTTTCTTTCTCTAATCAAGTTGTCTCTTAACGAATGTCATTTTGGTGATCTCTCGCACATTTTCCTGTCCTTACTGCCAATGCGAAAGCTTCTGAAGTTTCACTATGTGTTTTGATGTTTGCAGTAGTTTCCTGGTAAATATCATTTATCGAACTAGAGTTGATTTCTTTCTATTCTTGTCTTGGTAGGCATTGGGGTTTCTATTAAGATAATCTTGTAGTTTTGTCTCTTTTTAATCTGGAAATGTAAAACGTTGCATGAATAAATTTCCTGCCTTGAACTATTCTTGCACCATGTATTACATTTTTTAAAAGCTGCCTGATTTTACTTGCATGTATTTATGATTTTTACATCTATGGCCATGAGCAAGATTTATCTAAAGCTTTTTGATACTCTTCTTGTTCAATTATAGTGTCAGAATTATGCTGCTCTTGAAAACTGAGTTGGAAAATGTTTCATATTTTTCTGTGTTCTGAAAGAGTTTAAAGAACAGAAAAATGACATGTTTCTTGAAACTTCCCATTCGGTACGTGAACAGGGAGCGGGACACCTCCAATTTCCAAAATGAAAAAGCCTTTTTGTAGAGTGTATTTCACTCCTAAATATAATTGAATTTCCTTTTGTCGCCCTCTGCTTCGTTTTGGATTTCTAAAGCTAACTCAAGCTCTGTCTCGCTTATCTCCCGGTATGGGTCTACGTGGACTTCCCCAGGTGATACATGATATTAATCATCACGAAGAAAATAACTTTTATTGAACATTTTCTCTAGAACCTATGTTAAGTGCTTTATTTCAATGATCTCACTTTAGTCTCAAAACCACTCTGTGAAGCTGGTACTTTTATTACCCATGTTCTACAAATAACGAGGCTAAGTCTAAGGGAGATAATGAAACCAGTGAAGGTTACACACCTGTTCAAGGTGACACACCGAGTAAAGAATGAAGCCAGGTTGTGGGTCTGGACAGGCTGACTTAACACAGGTCCATGCTACCTCTCTCCGACATGCTGCCACTTCTCTCTAATGGCATGGGGGACATGCAATCCTCTTTTAACCCTTGACCAGGTCAAGGAGCTTGGAGGAAAATTCCAGAAAAAAAATTTGGATGAGACAAAAGAATAGGTTATAGGAAGGTATGCCTTATGTGTTGAGGCATGGAATTCTTGTATCTAAGAAGTCAGACTTCTCCTAATGGCTTATCCAGGCCAAACTTTGGAGATTTAAGGGTCTGTAAGAGCTCAGTTTCAGACTATTGTCGCTATGATTTATAGCCAGCATTCAGCCCTGCACATAGCAGTCATGTGCCATTCTGTTCAGACTTGAGGGCTCTAAAGTTTGCCCCTTGTCATTCCAACTCCAGTTTAATAAGAAACACAAGCCACCCTAGAGATGGCTGACCTATCTCCTAGCTATCCACTGGCTGGACAGTCAACTCAGCTCTGCAGAAATCGAGCTTTCTATTTTTAGAGTTCGACTCAGTTGAAGTCATGCTGGGTGAGCTTTGTTTAGGGACTCCTGCCAGACTTGGCTTGCAACACCGACCAGCCAGAGAGGCAACCAATTAGCCAGCAGCTGTCTGTCAACTGAATAAACGAGGTGAGTGGACAGCAAGGAGCTGGCTTTGCCACAGACAGTAAGCAGAACACAAGGATTAACTTTTTCAGTCTTAGAGCTCTTTGGGGAAACTGCTGTTTATTCTATCTCTTTGGTCAGACTCTTTGATTTCATTAGAGAAATCTGACCAAACCTCCTTTGGCAAAGCAAAGGGATTCCACCTCAATCGCCATGGAGAAAGCCTGTTTTCCAGGTTAGCGCGAGATCATGCTAACATGAATCTGCCATCAAAACTCTATTGTGACAAATCATTTTTATCCAGAGATGCCTAAAAATTGAATAATACAATAGAACAGAATGTTTTAAGAGCATCGTGAACTCCACAATCTGTCTCCCTGGGCTGATACCTCAGCTCCCTTCTGCCTAACTCTGTGGTTTTGGACAAATTACTTGACCTCTGAGTTCTTAGTGTCCAAGTTTGTAAGTGGGAATAACGGTACACACATAATGGCTTGCTTTGAGGATTACGTCAGATAATCCACGCAAAAGACTTTGAACAGTGCCTGGGCAGGGGAAGGGTTTAATGGATGTTGATTATTGTTATTAAATATTCTGAAGTTTAACTGACTCGTAGAACCAAAATGTGAGTATTAACATCCCAGTTTTCACAAATGAGCAAACTAATGAAGAGAAAGTCACGTCCACACATTTTGTGTTTAAATGAACCAGGATTCAATCCTCAGCTGTTTGATTCTAAAGTCTTGGAATTTTCCATGAGCTTCACTGAAATTTACTCCTTGTAGAACAGCTTTTACTGACTTGTTCTTTGGCATTATGCCAACTATGCACAAGAAAGGATATTATGAGACAGACTCATCACATCTGTGATTGGGACAATCGAAAAAATCATGTTAGGGCTGCTGTCTGCCACATCACACAGCAGTTTCTGCATTCATGGGAGAAATTCCATGGGAATCAGTTTTCAATAAAACTGTGTCCCTTCTGGACAAGTGGTTTGTTTTATTTTTCTTATGGAGAACTGTGACTAATTATGAGCCTCCTTTGTTTTGGCTGTTAAGAAGCTTACAGTCAAATTTGTTGCTTTTTCTCTAGTGCTTTCATGTTCTAACCTTACTCTAGATTTATGATAGCCTTTTTCTTATTTCTCCTTTACTCTCATTCCTTGATAATATATTTTATCCCACTGAACAGTGTATATTTTTACACATTTCCATACTCCTTTTTGGAATAAAACAAGAATGAGTGTATTTTAAAAATCTAAAAATATAGTTTCGACACACGTTTATCTCTTTTCTTGGGTTCGGTTTTGCTCGTCCTGTTGGAGCAGACGCCATTATTTTCCCAGGGTTGGATAAGCTTCACTTGAACGTATGACACAATTACTCAGAGCATTATGACATCGAGTATGTCGATAATGGGCAGAGGCTGATTTAAATGATAGAAACTTATGAGAATAAAAAATTCCATAGCCAACCCCATGCTAATTTATTTCATATACAAATTGTTGACTGCTAGGGGCAGATAAAATCAGGCTTGTGCATCAGCTCACGCACACCCTCCTCAGAAAGCCCTCTCTGCTCATTCAAGTCCGGTTCCGGTTCTCCCCACTGTGCGTTTTCTTATCTTTGTATTTATTACACTGTGATATAATAAGGATTGTTTCTTACTTTTTTATGTTCCTTTCCTAATACTCAGAGTAGTGTCATGGTAATAGATAGATAGATAGATAGATAGATAGATAGATAGATAGATAGATAGATAGATAGACAGACAGATAGACAGATAGATAGACAGATAGATAGACAGACTCGATACATATTTATTGAATGAATGAATCAAGGGTGCAGAGAAAGGATACTGGACAGAATCGGGTAGACGGAAGACGTGGAGGATTTCTGGGGAAGCAACTCATACGTTGTGTGTATTAAATAAGACTATAGAAGCCAGACAAAGAAGAGAAAGAAAATTCTAAGCCCAGGAAACAGTGTGTACAAAGTTACAAAGCGGTAGAAAGCGGGACATGGTTGGGGGATAAACAGATATTTCAATTCATCTCCAGTCTGAGTGAAGGGGGAATGGAAGAGATGAGCTTGGAATGTGGGTTTTATCTTGAGCCCGAGAGAAAGTCATTGATGAATTTTCGGTAGGGGCAGGGGCAGGTTTTGAGATGGTCACGAATGTGTTTTAGAGAGATTACTTCGACTCCAGCGAGGACTGCGGATTGATGGCAGACATTTAGGAGGCTATTACATCAATCCAGGAGAGAAATGATGAAGCTTTTAATTAATTAGGTAGGGGGAGTTGCGATGGAAAGGAGGGGCACTCTTGAGAGGTTTGTAGCTGGTAGAATCAACAAGCTCAGTAATCAAGTGCACGCAGAGGATGTGGGAGACCGAGGAGTCTGTGATGTTTCCCACATTTCTATGTTTGTTAATGGGATGGATGTTGGTAGTTTCCCTATATAAAAAAAATAAGAGAAGAAGGTGGGGAAGGGAGAAGGGTGATTAAGTCAACTTTGGACACATCACACTTGTGATACCATGGGTACAGCCAAATAGAGCAGGCCTTTTGATAAAGGATCCGGAGCTCAAAGATTGATTTGGCTAGACACTACATAATGTGGGAGGCACCAGTGTATAGTTGGTAGCCGAAGGCATGAGCAGGATGTGTTTTCTAAGCCAATTAGGAGAGGGTAAGGGATTGGAACGCTGTTAGACATTGACCTTGAGGAGGTGAACAGAAAACAAGGATCCAATAAAGAAGGCTAAGAAAGATGGCTGGAGTGGGAGAGAAAAAAGGGGAGATCCCAAGCCAAGGCAGAAAAAACAGTAAGAAATCAGGAGAGTCTCACAGTCCCGGCAATTTGACAGACAACATCTCCCGAACAATCCCTCTTCTGAAAAATAAATGGTGGATAAAATTTCAACATATTTTTAAATGAATTACTGAACTGGTAAGTGAAGTAAGGAATACTCAGGAGCAAAAAATCCTAATAAAAGCATGGATCCAGAGAGGCAAGCTGGCACTGAGGCCCACTTTCTCAATCAATCAATCAATCAATCAATAAATATTGAATTCCAGAGACCTCGAGCTGGCATTTTGACAGCCGTGCAGGGTACAGAAAGTAGAAGACAATAAGGTAAAGAGTTGAACAGGAGATGCTGTAAAATGCGAGGATTCTAGTATGAAAGTGAAAAATAAATCAATAAATCGAGCATAGGAGAAGAACCAAGAACCTTGCTTACTTTGACCTGCTTCTCTCCAGTTAGAAGCTGGTGGGGGTCGAGGGCAGGGGCGGGAGGAGAACTCGCCTTTACAAAAAAGTTTCTATTAAAATTTGGAAGCACCAACTAAAACTTATATGGTTTGAATATAAAATCATGTTAAAAAAATACTAAAACACAAAGTAAACATTGCACCCAAACCATAATCAACAGAAATACAGCAGAGATCTCAATCACGTCAACAAAGGTTGCAGATTCCAGCATTATCAAGCAAAGAACAACAAGAAAATTATTTTTAATATTAAAAGAAATAAAAGAGGGTGTTAAAAATGGATTTAAAAGTTCAAAATATTACTAATTTAAGCTATGAAAGGATGCAAGTAAAAAATTGAAAGAGAAGCAATATTTGAAAATATTAGATTAAATTTTACAGAATCGATGAAAGGAACCAGTCATTAACTTCAGGCAACCTACGAATTCCAAGCAGGACGTGTTTCCAGATACAGCAGATGCGCAGTATACCAAAGACAAGGAGAACATCCTAAAAGTAGACAGAGAGAAAAGAATACATAAGAAAAGAGTGAGACCAGCATCTGATTTCTCAGCAAAAATAGACAATAAAATACGATACTCAATGCATTGAGGAAACAAAGCAATGCATTTATTTTCTTTCAAGGATGAGGACAAAATACAAAATTTTCAGATAAGCAAAGTAAGAGTTTGCCATCCACAGGACTGTACTTAAGAAACTTCTAGAGTATGTGCTTCATAAAGGAGAAGAAAAGATTCCAGATGAAAAGCATGAGATATAAAAAAAAAAATGTACAAAGAAATTGATAGTTATGCGGGTAGACATAAATCATTATTCTTTAAAAACAACACTAATACCTATTTATAGGGTGAAAAAGGAGATTGAATTGAAATAAAGGACCAAAAAATGCATATAAATTTGAAGAGACTGATTAAAGTATTCTAGGGCCTTTGTATTATCTGATGAAGTAATAATATTAGCTTTAACCATTTGTTAAGTACATATGTTAAATGCCTACAGAACCTCTAAGACACTTTAAAATTTTTTACTTTATCTTTTCTAATTATCCATACTTAGACAGGACACTTTAAATTATTTCTAGAGCAATACAGATAATAGATCCATAAACCAATAAATATTCTTTAAAAATAAGGGACTGGCCAATAGAGTGAAATGCACAAGAAGATCAAGTAAGTTAAAAAGTAAAGTGCACCTTGACTTTGAAAACTAGATCTTTTGGCAACCGAAACCTTAGTTTCAAGGAAGGAGTTTCAACACAGTCATGAGGATGAATGTTTGACTGTGAGAGGAGGCAATTTTTGTTCAGGAAATGGACATGGTGAGTGTCAATCTTTTTTTTAAAGAATCTCGGCTATAAAAAGGCAAATGACATAGGGCAGTGACTAGAGGTAGATGTAAAATCAAGGAAGAATTTTGCTTTAAGTTTAGAGAGATTTGAGATTATTCATAGGCTAAGGGTAACAACCAATTGACTAGGAATAGTTAAGATAGAAAAAGAAAAATAATTGAAGAATTTATGTCCCCAGGGCAAGACACAGAGCACAGGTAGAAAGGAAAGATGACACCCTTCCATTAGTATAAATATGCAAGGAGAGAGAGAACTTGGACGAATAAAATCAGAAATGAAAGAGGAGACATTATAACTGATACAACAGAAATGTTAAGGATCATAAAAGATTACTATGAAGAATCATACGCCAACAGACTGGACAACCTAGAAGACATGGATCAATTCCTAGAAACACGCAAGCTTTCTCTACTGAGTCATGAAGAAATAAAAAATCTGAACAGACCAATTACTAGTAGGAGATTGAATCAGTAATCAAAAACCTCCCGACAAACGAAAGTTCCGGACCAGGCAGCTTCACTGGCAAATTCTATTGAATATTCAGAGAATTAACACTAATCCTTCTCAAACTCTTCCAAAACATAAAAGAAGAGGGAATGCTTCTAAACTCATTTTATAAGGCCAGCATTACCCTGATACCAAAACAAATAAAGATGACGCCAGAAAAGAAAATTATAAACCAATAACCCTGATGAACACTGATACAAAAATCTTTAACAAAATAGTAACAAACTGAATTCAATGATACATTTAAAGGATTATACACCAATGATCAAGTGAGATTTATTCTGGAGATGCCGGGATGGTTCAACATTTACAAATCAAACAATGTGATACACCACATGAACAAAACGAAGGATAAAAATCACATGATCATATCAATAGATGTAGAAAAAGCATTTAACAAAATTCAACATCCACTTATGATTTTAAAAGCTCTCAACAAAGTGGGCATAGAGAAAACGTTCCTTAATAATAAATGACAAGTGTGACAAGCCCACAGCCAACATCATACTCAATGGTGAAAAATTGAAAGGTCAGAAACAATACAAGGATACTCACTCTTGCCACTTTTACTCAATATAGTATTAGAAGTCCAAGCTAGAGCAATTTGGAAAGAAAAATTTAAAAAGGCATCCAAATTGAAAAAAGAGAAGTAAAACTATCACTATTTGTAGATGACAAAATATTACATATAGAAAACCCTAAAGCCTCCACCCAAAACTGTTAGAAATAATTTAAAAATTCCGTAAAGATGCAGGATACAAAATCGATGTACAAAATCTGTTGTGTTTTTGTAAACTAAACATGTACCAAAAAAATAAATAAATAAAGGAATTAAGAAAACAATCCTATATACAACTGCATCAAAAAAGAATAAAATACCTAGTAATAAATTTAACCAAGGTGAAAGGTCTATTCACTGAAAACTATAAGACATTAATGAAAGCAATTGTACAAGAAACAAATAAAAGGGAAGAATTAACATTGTTAACTTGTCTATACTACCCTAAGCAATCTACAGATTCAACGCAATTGCTATCAAAATTCCCACGGCATTTTTCACAGAAATAGAGCGAACCGTCTTACAATTTGTATGAAATCACAAATGACCGGAAAAGCCAAAGCAATATTGAGAACAAAGCTGAAGGCACCACACTCCCTGATTTCAAACTAGATTACAAAACTATAGGAATTAAAATAGGATGATATTGGCACAAAAATTGACACAATGATCAATGGAACAGAACAGAGAGCCCAGAAATAAACCCACACACAAATATACCAATCGATATATTGGTATATTTGAAAAGAAGCCAAGAATATACAATGGAGAGAGGACAGTCTCTTCAATAAATTGTACTGGGAAAACTGGACAGCCGCTTTCAAAAGGATGAAACTGGTCCATTATCTTATACCATACACAAAAAATAACTCGAAATTGATTAAAGACTCGAATGTCAGACCTGAAAACATAAAACTCCTAGAAGGAAACCTAAGCTGTAAGCAACTTGACGCAGATCTTGGCCATGATCTATTGAATCTGATACCAAAAGCAAAATCAAACAAGTGGGACTATATCAAACTAAAATGCTTCTTTGCAGCAAGGGAAACTATCAACAAAATGAAAAGGCAGCTTACCGAATGGGAGAAAAGATTTGCAAACCATACATCGGACAAGGAGTTAATATTCAAAATATATAAACTCATACAACTCAGTAGTAAAACAAAACAAAACAAAACAACAATTCAATTGAAAAATGGGCGGAAGATCTGAACAGACATTTTTCCAAAGAAGATATAAAGATGGCCAACAGGTACATGAAAAGATGCTCAACGTCACTAATCATCAGGAAAACGCAAATCAAAACCACAATGAGTTATCACCCCACACCTGTTAGAATGGCTATTATTGAAAGAAAAAAAAAAACAAAAAACAAAAAAAAAAACAAGAAATAACAAGTATTGGTGAGAACCTGGAGAAGAGGGAGTCCTCGTGTCCTGTTGGTGGGAATGTAAATTGGTGCAGCCACTATGAAAAACAGTAGGGAGTTTCCTCAAAAAATTAAAAATAGAACTACCCTATGATCCAGCAAGTCTACTCCTGTGTATTTAACCGAAGAAAACAAAAACCACTAATTCGAAAATATATATGCACCCCCAAGTTCATTGCAGCATTGTTTACAACAGCCAATATATGGAAAACATCCTAGGTGTCCACTGATGAATAAATGGATAAAGAAAATGTGATACGTATAATGGAATATTAGTTATCCGTAAAAAAAGAGCGAAATCATGCCCTTTGTAACAACATGGATGGACCTTGAGGGCATTATGCTAAATGGAGAAAGTCAGGCAGAACAAGACAAATACCATATGATCTCACTTCTACGTGGAATTAAAACATACAAACAAACATACCAAGTTCACACACAGAGAGAGGTTTGGAGGTTGCGGGAGGCATGGGTGGAGGAAGCGGGAGATGGGCGAAGGGGGTCAAAAGATGAAACGTCCAGTGATGAGACAAATAAGTCATGAGGACGTCATGTGAGGACAGCCTGGTGACTGCAGTTAATTATGGTCGAAAGTTGCTAAGAGAGTAGATCTTTAAAAAGAGGTACAAGGTAAGGATAGGTAGATATAATTATGTATGTATGTATGTATGTATGTACACGTACATAGATATACAATATATCTAATTTTATAGGATCGTTAAAACACGGGGGAGATAAAGCAGCCTAGGACAAGTATTTCAGAGCAGCGAGGCGTGTTTAGAACCGCCCGTTAGGGAAGTGGGGAGGCTTGAAGAACCACTGGGCACGGTTTGGCTCCCACGTGAGGCTCGGAGCGCCGGGTTTGGGGGTGGAGGCGTCGTGCTTGGTAGTGTGACTTCTCTCCAGCAGTGCTCAGCAGGACACCAATGGAGGAAGCAGAAGTCTGGACTCGGAGTTGGGGTTCTGCTGAGTTTCTGGTCAGAAGGATGAGGAACCACAACGGAGGTGGAGGGAGACACGTTAATAGTGGAGCTGCTGACATTTAAGCTCTGGACCCTCCGGTCTGCATGGCCGAGAAGCCGGCCGAGGGCTCACGTCATCGTGTGGTTTCTTACATTTGCAAAAGTGAACTATTGCATTGTTTTGGGCCACCCACTTTTACCACTCCAGCTTCAGGTCCGTCACGCTGATTCGTGTGACCCTTTGTCAGCCAGATCACGGGCATTTTTGTCATCCGGCTCAAGGGACGTTAGCTAAGGGCGAGGTATAGTAGAGTATGTTTACGTGATTTGTAGACACCTCCGTGGATAGTTAAGTCACAGTTACAAAGTTAAGTCCTGGGTAGGATCGGCTTCCAGAAAATTTCTCCTGCTCCTCATCGCCTGACACTGTGATGTAGACTCGAAGCCAAAAGTCCCCTCGGGGTACGCGTGCGTCCTACGGTGCCCAGCATGCTTGGGTGCGACATGCTTGATGAGTGTCGCCAGTGGGAAGAGCGTTGCGAACTGTCATCGCACCAGAAAACTTGAAATACCGAGAAACCGTAAAGCTCATAAAGAAAAGTGGCTTGCTAGAAAGGCCCCCATAATCCTAAAATTTACATGATGTTGCCACAACAAGTTGTAAGGCTGGAGGAAAATTCTCGAAACTATTAATGGTTAAAAATAAGTTGGGATCCACCGGACTCGGTCTCAGAAGCCGGCTGCTTCGCCTGCATATTATGTATTAAAATCGTTTTATTAGAAATGGTTCCCTTTTACTATAGTTTGGGTATCGTACTGATTTTTTAAAAAATTATGTGTTCAGACAGGTCACATTATTTATGGTGATTTCAGGACGATCCGCAGAATATTTGCTACAAGAAGCAGCGCCGATTCTGGTGAGGTTGAGAGCCACTGGTCGAGGCCGGCCCTGCACCTGGAGCTCAGATTCCATCTCCAGGACTCTGCACCGTCTTCCAGCTCCGCCCACGTCTCCTTCAGAGAACGACCTGCAGCCATGGCCACCTCTGGGGAGGGCAGGGCCGTGTGCAGAGGTTGGCCAGGCCACTCTAGTCCTCCCTTCAGAGTGACATGAATCCACCTTGACCGCTTTTCCCTCACTCGAGCTGGGCTTCTTTCTGTTCCCAAAAGACTTCAGTCTGTTTCTGTCCCAGGACCTTTGCACATGCTCCTCCCCCAGATCTTCGCATGGCTCGTAGCTTCTTGCTTTCAGGTCTCGGCTCTAATATCACCCTCCGGAAGGGCCTTCTCCCGAGCACCCGACGCAAAGCTGTCCCCCACATCGTCTCTATTACACGATCTTGTTCTGTCTCTCCTTTTAAAAATTTTTAAGTTAGATTTATTGGGATGACGGTGGCTAACAAAATTACATGGGTTTCAAGGGTACAGTTCAATAATACGTCACATGTGTGTTGCGCTGCGTGTTCGCCACCCAACGTGAAGCTTGCTCTGCCTCTTTCATGACCCTTTCCCCCTCTGAAATTAACTTGTTCATTCGTTCGTGCATTTAGTGCCCTTTCTCTCCTCCTGAAGTGTAAGCTCTGTGACAGCAGGGATCCAGATTGTCCTTTTTGGCTTTGTACTGCTGACATCTAAACAGCATCTGGCACATAGTAGATGTTCAACTAATAGTTGTTGCATGAATCGATAAATGGCGTGCATTAGTCTGCCAGGGGCCACTACAATACCACACCCTGGGCAGCTTAAACAACAGACACGTTTTCTTATGGTTTAGGAAGCCGAAGTCCAAGGCCAAGGTGTTGGCAGGGCTGGTGCCCGGAGGCCCCTCTCCTTGGCTTGCAGATGGCCGCTCTCTGGGTGACTTTTCACACGTCTCCCCTCTGTTCGCACGCACCCCCAGTATCTCTCAATCCGTGTCCTAACGGCCTCTTCTCAAAGGTCAACAGTCATATTGAATTAAGGTCCCACCTTAATGGCCTCATTCTAACCTAAGCTCTTCAAACCGTACCTCCCAAAACAGTTACATTCGAGGCGCTGGGCATTGGGACTTCACATATGAATTTGGGGGGATGGGACACAGTTCAGCCGCTTTCCAACATTTCACTGTGGGAAGCAGAAATAATTCCAGCCTCAGGAGCCTTTAGAAAATAGCCTGGAACAGCTGGTCATCGTGTCCCCGCACGTGCTAGGGTGGGACAGTGGCACCTCTGGTGAGTTTCTACGTCCCCGGAAGCTGGGATAGAAGGGGTTCTGTAGAAATGGGTCTAACATGTAACCAGAAGCACCCCTGCTGCCACCCCCACCTAAGGGCTGTCCCCTGGGCCGGCGTCTACGAGGGTTTGCCCCTGGGTGGCTCTCTGTGTGCCCGGCCACCTCTGAAACAGGTGGGGCCAGCTTGCCAGGCAGCGAGGCGCTGTGAGGGGCCACGCACGATGGAGGCTGCCGTGGCGGGGGCCCGGCTGGCAGGTGCCATCAGCCCGCGCCGTCCGCAGCTGTCCGGCGATCGGGTTTCCAGCCGCCCGCTCCCGCCCCGGCTGCAGCAACCCAGCCGGCAGGCGAAGCCGGTAACGACCCCGGGCTCCTCTGCACCCACCCGGTCTGGGTCCTAATTGAGCTTTAACGGCTTTGGTCCCAGAAGGGGGCTTATGCTGCCTTCCTGACGGGGACCCTTTCATCTGAGCATCGGGCCAATTAGTTCGGCATCTGGGGTAACAGACAGAAGTCAGGCCTGGCTGCGTGGCGGTTCCCAGGCCGGAGAGGTCCGAGGCTGTTGGTGGCGGCGATGCATGTTTTCAGGGTTACCGGGTTGGAAGACACGAGGCATTTAGAACCTAAGTGACACACGACGTTTATTTACCCCTCCCGTTTCTATCTTAAACGCCGCTTCTACCTGTAGGCAAGAGCTTCACTAAACGACAGTGGGTGTGACGTCCTGTGTGAGCCTCTTGAGATCTTAATCTTGCAGCGGAATTTATAATCCGTTCAGAGACGCGATTCAGAGACTCGATTAGCGCACCGAGCGGGGCTGCTTCTCGCGATTGTTTCTCGTCACTGTTTCGACTCTACCTTTTGCCACTCTCCCCTCTGCTGCCAGAGAAACAGCTTCCTCGAAATCAGAGGAACCGAACCGGGATTAGGTGGCACCAGACGCTCGCTACCAGGCCTGGAGAGAGAGGCCACGGGCTCCTAGGTTTTCTGCTCGGCGAGTCAAGAACGCTTAGCCTCTGAGGGTCTTTGGAGCCCGTGATGAACGGAGACGTCTCGGACATGGGCAAGCTCACGTTAGGGCTTCGTGCCAGTCTGCTGGGCCCCTTCATTTGGGTTGGATCGGCTCCAGCCCAGAGGCAGGCGACAGCCTGGGTTCTTGCTGGGTCAATGAGTGCCCTGCGGCCAGCTCCTTGTGAGATTTGAGCTCTGCTCTAGACTCTGGAACCGTACAGCGGCTTCAGGCAGCCCCTAAAACACACTCACCAAAGCGAGACAATCATCATCACCATTAACCTTGGCTGTGGGGCAACTGGTTAGCTCAGAGTTTTCTTAAAGTGTGAATCAGGGGATTATAACCTTCAGAAATACTGTCCTGAGAAGGGGGAGTTGTGTATGCTTCTTGAACTGTGGGCGGTGTTCGGGTACCACATGGCAGAAGGAAGTGGTGGGTGGACTTCGAGAAGCCTGCGAACGAGCGTGTCCTCTGCCAACCCAGGTGTTTCACTGTGTCCCAAGGTGCCCTCCTCATCAGTGACACCACAGGAGGAAAGGTACAGAGGGGCACAGGTTTCCTTTCCATATGCAGACATAGCTGAGTGAAAAACCACATATAGTTAATTCTTGAAAAGACCACTCCAGTCAATCAACCCATAAAAATTTCCCAGTCGATGAAACCTGCCTGGGCTGCCACGAAGCACATGACGAACAAAAAATAGCGCACAGTGCCCGCTCTTGACGTGCTTACAGCATCACTGAGAGAAAAGCATAGCACCATGGAAGAAACAGCAGAAGTTACAGAAACGGCCGGGCTCTAATTAAATGTCGAATTGTATAACTTACAGCAAGAATACTGTAGGGAGTTTACGAGAGAGATGAAGATAATTACTAACAGTTACTGATTGCTTACTATGTGACGAGCACTTTGTAAATACCTGACAGGCATTATTCACCTTTGCAACCCTCCATAAAGTGGGTGTGATTGTCATTTCCATTTTACAGATGGGGTACTGCTACATAAAGAGGTTAAATAATTTGTAAGAGGTACTCGTTCGAAATGACTTATTCCTTTTCTTTAGTGAAATAATTGAGTCATACAAAAAGACGTGAAGAACTATGTTAAAAATAATGCCATCCCCAAGAAATCAGCGAGGATGCCAGCCTTCGGAAAGATGCCACCACAGATGTGATTCGCTTGAATGGTGACTGGAATTTGGATCAGCAAAGAAAAGGGACTTTGGGGCACAGAGAAAGCACGAGAAAGGCTGAATTAAGGGAAGAAGACCCAGTATAAACCTTGACTGGACACGATAGGGAACGCTCAGAATTATAAGATATCATGAATGACCTCGATCGAGGCAAATGTGGGGTACAAGAGAAATAACAGCAAAACGCGTGAGTCATGAGTCAATCACGCTCCCCCAACTTCGCCGGCGAGTCACGCGTTTCGCGCTCAGAGCCTGATATGCAGATGTTAAACAAAAGTTTGTTCGATGAAAAATTACTCGATGAGCTTCTAGGAAGCCCGCGCGTCTCTCTGGTTAATCAGAGTTGCCAGAGGTAAAAGAGAGAGAGAGGATGAGGGGGGACAGGAGAGGAGAGGGAGGGAGACTGACATTATTGGACGTGAAGAATTTTATTGGAAAGTCAAAGAAGTTTGCTAAGAGGCAGATGTAGAAAACCTGGACCATTTCACAGGGACCCTCGGTGCATCCCAAGGAGAGGAGTCTCTGTTCCATTGATGGACATGACTTGACAGCCATTGGTGACCCTGGAGTTCGGTTGCAAGGACCAGGCTTCTTTGCTTCCTAGAAAGACCCGAAGGGAGAATGCAGCCATTCTCCCAAGGGGCTCCAAGTCCAGAAAGTGCCAGTCCTGTGGGGTCTTGTGCTTTCCTTAATAGTCTAGTCTATTACAATTTCTAGCAGGCGCTTTGGCCAGTATCTCGGTTTCATGACTCTCATTGCTTGTGGGCTAACGGCCAGGTTTTCGAGCACGGAGTATAGAGAAGGATCGTTATACTTTGGCCTCTGTTTACCTTTCCAGCCTCATGGTCGTAAAATTCATGCCACAGCAGGGATCCTTGCTTTTCCCCAAGCAGGCTAGGAAGTACCTCTGGATACTGGCTCGTATGCTTCTCTTAGCCGATACGTCCCCCACTTCCTTTACCATCTTTCTCAAGGTCCAAATCAGACAGCACATCCTCCACGACGTCTTCCCCACCTTCTGCAAAGTTAAATTCATTTCTCCCTCCTCTGGGACTTATTTCCGTTACAGCATATATGCCACTGCATGGTAAATATGGGTCCATGTGTCTGCGTGGCTAGACTATTCATTCCCTACGAGCGGAGATGCTATTCATGAGACGCCAATGCCTCTCAGTATATAGATGTTACACAATTATGTATAATCAAACATCTTGATGGATAATAGAAGGTATATGCACTCAGTTCTAGGACAGTGATGAGGAGGTTTGCACACATCTAGAGTCACTTTCTACTCATTCGATCGGCCCTCAGTCCACTTACCCTAAGAGCACCCGCTGTTAGTGGCACTAGCCTTGGAAAATCGCTGCCATAGCCTGGAAGAGGCGGCACCTGCGAGTACGCGTCAGCGCTGAAGTGCAGACTGCACCCCGCCCCCAGCAGACACAAATGTGGTTGACGCTTCCGTCCCCTGAGGCAGTGCAGGGTGAGGAATGACGTTCCAGGGTAGTGCTTGCGATTCGGTTCTACAAAGCCATAATTCCGATCTCTAGAATCCTCACGAAGAGCTGGAATTCGGTGAGGATCAAACAAATGCCAACAAGCCACAAGATCAAACCACTCTCCAAATACCAGCCCGCCCATGGTGCCAAGCAATCTGCATGGCGCATTACCCCCAACGGGTATACCGATACGGTCACGTCCTCGGAGGCTCTGGATGTGGCCGTCAATTCTTAACATTTTCAAAGATGACATTTCTCGGTTACGAGCACCTAAGATCTTCACAGAGGCAGCTGAGAGAGAGAGAGCTGTGTCCTGGGAAGCGCAAGGTCCGCAGACCCCAGACCCCTCGACTGACGGGTGACCCCCGGAACACTGGAGGGGTCACGGAGCCCCCTTCTCCTCTCCCTCAGCAGTAACTCAAACCTTGGCGGCCTCCGGGACTTAGTGCTGGGACAGAGGGTTGCTTGGATGTAGTAACTGTAAATTATAAAATGTCAGCTTTGCTCTGAGTGCTAGACTTTCACGGGTGACTTGGGGACTTGCAGCACTGTCACTATGGGAAGATGCCTCGTCATTGGCAAGCAATAGGCTTATAACATAACCCTTTACGCATAACCTATTTCGAAGGCTGCCCGCATCCCACTCACGCTGAGGAATCAAACAGGAAAATAAATCCACGTGTCGCTTGCATCGCATACTGAAGGAAACCTTCCCTGATGTGACAGAGGGAGCCGAGGCCTGCAGCGCGTTCCTGTGTGGCAGACGGCTGCTCATTTTCACGGCAGTTCATACTTCTCCCAGGAACAGCTTCTGACATTGCTAATGAGACGTGTGATGCATTACCGAGGTCCCCAACACTTCAGTAAGTCAAAGACTTGTTATATGGCTAAAGTAGGGCAGCTCATTCAAGATAAATAACTCTACTTGCTATGGCAGAAGATACGCATCTTCAGAGGAAGACAGATGGTCAATTAAAAAAGGATGAAGACATCTGGGGATCTGGTTCCCCTTCGGGAATTTTATTAACATCCCAAATAAACATGCCTTTAGTTTTTAATTAATAGCAATTTTGAGGAACGTTCATCTCTGCGAGGACTGAAATCATGGGTTCAGAATTGGTCGCTTGGAATATTTCCCCCTCTATCAAAAGTCCTCTTAGTTATCACGGCTAAGACTCTCCAGAGATTCCGGAGTTACTTACCTTATGGGAGAGGCAGAGAGAATGTGAGCAAAGCTCCTCCAATCACTATTTCTAAAAGGAAAGACTGAAGCTGTCTTGCTCAGGTTGGTAGGCTCAAGGTTTCTCGGACAAGTCTTTATAAAGGTCTGACCAGGAGGAGCCAAGAAAGAGAAGGAAGGACGAACTGAAATATTATCAGCAGGAAGAAAAGAAGGAGGGAGAGGAAGGAAGAGGAGAAAAAGAAAAATGAACTCCGAATAAAAATGTTTAATCATAAACTTCTTCACACTCTTCATCTGGAGGATGTCGCTGAATGAATAATGTTCCTCGTTTTTGAGCCCCCATCTTATTTAAAATATTCCTATGAGTTCATGGTTTTCTTCATAATTTTTAGAAAGAGATTCTTGCCTTTGTGACTGGAGGCGTTAAGGCCTGATAAGTTCAAACTCATTCATCACTGACTGTGGAATAGTCGAGACCCTATTTTTAGAGAGGGACAGCGTTTTGAGTGAGGTCTCAAAGCCCACTAATGGCAGATAGTACTTCTTTCTCAATTAGACGGTAAATTTCTTACGGAAGGAAACGGTCTTCCCTCACCTCTGATCCTGTCACATGCTAGCACTGGATCTTAACTGTCACACAGGACTAACAAAGTCCCACGGAATGAGTGGATGTCCAGTTCTGATCTGATTCATTTCAGAAAGCTGCCGAATGCTAAAGCATTTGATCCTTATGACAGCCTACATGGTGGGTGCTTCTCTATCATCGCCATGGTCAACGTCAGCAACCTTATCTCATGAGTGAGGATAAAGGGAAAAAGTTTACGCGTTTTGTCCAAGACCACATAACAGGAAAGCAGCAGAACCAGGATTCGGGCACGGTCTCGCTTGCCCTGAGGGCTGTGCTCTTAAACACCATACATCATGGCCTCTTGATATGACATGCGAAACATTCTCAGACCAACACCAGTAGCAGCAACAAGATCTCTGGGTTCTAAAAAAGTTATCTAAGACGACGAGACATGGGTGACTGCTCAAAATTATGGTTCATCCTGTCAGATTTCTCCACTGAAGATTAACATCTGTGGCTGAATTTGCATGTTTGTTTGTTTGCTTGTCATGTTGTGCTATAGTGCCTGGTCCATGCGGGATGCTGACTGCATTCAGTGTTTACTGACTAAAGAAACACGACAATCAGCGATGTTAACAGACCGCCAGTTTACAAATGTAGACAATATCAGTACCGTTGGCATTGTGTTATTCCAAGGGATGATTTGAGAAACGAAATTTTAACGTACGTATCTATATATACATATATAGATGTATATCGTATATATGTATTTATGTCTTATGTATATTTTAATATATAACTCATATATCTGTATATATATCTTATATATATCTTATATATGTGTATATAATCTTTGCCTACTAGATGCCAAATATTTGTCATTTTATCTACTCATTCTTCATTTACGAATTGACAGAGTCAGTAAGTAACACGACAAGGACTCAAAGTGAACAGTGGCTCCAACCTCTGTGGGTCCCCAGTCACTAGGAGCCATGGCCTCTATTAGTTGGTTAGTGGTCTGTGCCTCTTACCAACTCTGTCGGCCCAACCAAGGGACCTAACGTTTGGGAGCCCAAGCTTTCTCATAAATGACTTGTAGGTCATAAATGCTACTCTGGCACATCATTATGAGGGGTACATAAAATAAAACGAAGAAACGTCTATCATGTAGGAGCCACCTAACTTTTAGTCCTCTTTCTTATAAATAAGACATCTGAAATCCCGAGGCTCTTACTTTGTCCCAACTCTTCCGCCTGGAAGACAATACGTCGGAGGA
The DNA here is from genome assembly GCF_902729225.1 of Pteropus medius. Taxonomy (NCBI): domain Eukaryota; kingdom Metazoa; phylum Chordata; class Mammalia; order Chiroptera; family Pteropodidae; genus Pteropus; species Pteropus medius. The sequence goes on along the minus strand of NW_024349796.1, from coordinate 15,164,662 downwards.
GGGCTCCTGTGTTCTTCACCTCCACCTCGGTTCCTTCCTCAGTTGTGAATTCGAAGCACAACAGCCAGGCTTTCGAGAAAGAATGCGTCCGCTGTGTAGCTAAAGCAGATGGTCCACGACTCCATCTTATCCAAAAGCCACGTCATTCCCCAAATCGGCGGTTCAGTCAGCAGGTCCACACTTACTGGTGGGTCAAAAACTTCATTTACTGCGTTGCAACCAGCATGTTTAAAAAGTAAAATGGAATAAAAGTAAAACCGAATAGATTCTGAAATATCAGAGTTTATTACACACTCGTGGGTAAGAGAAGGTAAGTTAGTTTTGTGCAACTTTCATTACAGTTGTGTTTAATCTGCGCGTACCGCATCGACATGTAGTTCTTACTTCACTCATTGGTGGCTACTTAGAGATGAGTGTCGAAATCAAGGGACTCTTTAGGAACTTCTTTTGTTCCTCAGGCCAAGACAAGATGGTACACTTATGTTGACTTGGTTCAGAAGCAGCCTTTTCAGTGGTCCGGATCCAGCTGTGATGGAGCCGGAGCTCCAGGAACCAGAATCCAGAGGCCGAGGAGGATTGGGTCCGATGCCTCCAGGACCGGTTCCTGGTGTCGCTCCTGTCGATAGTTCTTGTCACTTCATCCTCAGCGTTCTTCAGTAAATTTGAGAGGCCTTGATAATTTGATGGGCTTGATGAGGGGCGAATGAGAACCCAACACAGGTGTCTTTTTAAGTGGCGCTTTAAAACCTACGACCCCTCAGTTTTACGAGGATGAGGTCCATGTTTTCGTCATCTCACATTTTGACCCCCCTTAGTCATTCCGCATTCCCAAAGCCCAGGCACGGTATCTGCTACAGCATGAGAACAATTTAATATACATTGAATGAATTAACAGTTGCTCCGGCTCCAGATGGCAAAGCAAAATGATTAGTGCCCCTAAATGGATTTTCTAATCCATTTAGCTACCTAAGTATATTTCTTGTTCCCTTTAAGAGTGAAGAACTCAGCCAGTGTTTTTTTTCTTTCCAGAAATGGCCTTAACAGTACAAGAATAAATTAAATGAAACTACGAGAAAGCGATCGGTCAAATCGGTAGTGTGGGACATTGCCACAGAACAAAATCTGGGTATCGTCAACAAACGTATGGCGTAAAATTTAAAAAGAAGCAGGGGAGGAACCATCGCAGAACAAATAGATTTAAGGACAAAATAATGAGTGGCCCCTGCTTGGATTCTGAACTACCAAAAGACATATTGAGAGAATCTGGGAAATTAAATATGGATTGGGTATTAGATGATTTTAAGGAATTATCATCAACTTTGTTAGGTGCAATAGTGACACGGTGATTATGAGAAGACTGGAAAGTCCTTGTCACTTAGCGATACATATACAGGAGAGTTTCCAGAGGAAAAGATGCAACAGCCGTGATTTATGTTGACATCTGCAAGTAAAAAAACATGTGTCTGTGTGGGCGGCGGATTAGATAATACAAGATCGGTCAAATGCTGGGTATCGTGAAGTTAGAGCAGTTACGTGGAGGTTCGTTATTCTATTGGCTCCATCTGCAAATTTCCATAATTAAAAGCTAAATACAGGTAGCCCCCACCGAACAGAAAACGACGGTGTAAAGTTGCGAGACTTCGATGTGATGCTCACTTGTACAGCCGCGGTCCAGGGGGCCCCGAGACGGCCCGCCCGGGCTCCGGGGCGACTTTGAACCCTTTCCAAATGCGATAATCTGGTGCGACTTGCTCATTACTGTTTAAAAAAAGAAAAGATCGCATGCGACTGTTAGAAGCATCAAAACGTCATTCTATTCATCTTGAGCAAAATGTTCCTCCCAGTACGGCGTTTTCCTTGAAAGAGGAGGAGGGCCGAGAGAGGCTGGGGTGAGAGGTCGGGGGGAGAACACTCTCTGAGTTTTTCACTTTCGGGAGAATGGCAAGATCCTTGGGGAGACAGTAAATTGAAATTAAGGCTGTTTCAGGCAGCCTACAGGATGTGCCTGCAAATGTCGACATATTTAAATGGTGAAAAAGTCTGTGCCCATTCATATGAAGTGAATGCCTCGTAATGTGCTCCAGCCCCTGGGAATGGTGGCTGGCCTGAGGAACCGAGACCGGAAGAATGGGATGGATTGGACATAAGTACTTTTAAGTGCTCTGAAGGCTGGGCTCCTCCCTGTGGTTTAATAGCGAGGTCCACTGGGAGCTACAAGGAAGGAGTCCAGTGAATCCCTACAGCTTTGGGTTTTAAGGATAACAAATCTTAAAACAGGTGTGAGCTCAGAAAGATCCTTTTACTCCTTGTTTTCAGTCTGCCGTGGCCAGCCAGCTCTCTGTGTATTATCATTCCACAGAATGAGGGCTGGGGTAAGGGAAGGGAGGAGACGCAAAAGAAGCTGAATAAACAAAAATTGCTCCGAGTGACTAATATTCATTAAGTCTGCTGGTCATGGGCTATGAAATTTATTAAACTGTGGTTTCCAAGAGAATATATTAGTGGAGCTAATGAACACAAATAAAAAAGAGGCCTCCAGGAAGTGGTTTCCGGGGCCTAGATGGGACTGCTGAGTAATGTGACAAGAGATTATAACGTTAAAAGCTTCTATTATAGTCTAGAAGGCTGCTCGGTGGAAAGGGCTGCCCTTGGTGGGGGAGGGGAGATATCAGGGAGACTGAAAGTCTGACTTGTCTGAAACGGGGGCCTAAAGCTTTTCATTTATATTCATTAGGAAAGGCGGCTCGGAGCCGAAGGCCTCGAAACTTCGGTGCTGCCATCTGGTGGAGAAGGTGCTTGAGAGGCCACAGAATGAAGATGGCTGCCTCCATCTTTAAGATGTCAGGAACTTGAGGGTGTGCGTCACTGTTTCCCGAATAACAGGGGTGGAAATCCTTTGAAACTGTGGCGTCGGGAGCAAAGCCTAACACTTGCAGAGTCTGACTTAACCACCGCGTAAAGAGAACTCACTCATCCCCAACTGCTACTCTGTTTTATCAGGATCACAGCAATTAATTTTATATAATCCCACCCGCACCCTTTGGCCAAGGTGTCCCCTTCTTCAGGACATTTGTTTCTTAACCTAGTCCAGTTTCTCCATCCTCGGAGTCATCCTTGACTCTTGTCTTTCCCCCGTGCCTGTCACCCAATCCATCAGCAAATCCGACTGGCTCTATAGTCACACTATGGCAGGACCAGTTCCCCCGGGTACACTGCCACTGCCCCGATTTAAGCCACCGGCATCTCTCTCTCTTTCTAACTGTGCTCCTTGCTTCCGGCTGCCTACAATCTGTTCTCTACCAGCCACCAGAACGAACCATCAGAACGCGTTAGACCATTTCACTTCTCAGCTCAGAAGTTTCTCGTGGCTTCTAAGCTCACTCAGAGTAAAATCTAAAGTCCCGGTATGTGTTTCTGGCCCTAAACGATCTGATCCCGGCACCCTCGAACTTCATGGCTATGTTCTCTGCTCACTCAGTCTGGTCCAGCTGCACTGGCCTCCTCGCCAGTCCTCAAAAAGGTCACAGCACATCTCCACCTGAGTGGCTCTCCCTTCCTTTCTCCCGGGTCTCTAGTCAAACATCACCTTATCGAAGAGGGCTTCCATGACCATCCTGTGTACAATGACACCTTCTCCTCTTCGGTGTTTTTTATTTCTCCTTTGATTTATTTTTGTTAACGGCCCCTATCACCTTCCAAAATGCCGTACGTGTATGTGTAATGTCCTTATTTTCCATCTTCCCCAAATTCCCTACGATCGCATGCAAGTTCCATGGAAGCAGGAGCTTTGGGAAAATATAGTTTACTTAACAGGACTCGTTTGTTTTTGAAACTCTAAAAGCAGGCAATGCCAGCCTGCTCGAAATCCTTGTAGATGCTCGGTATCGTAAGCCCATTGGGGCAGGTGTTTCATCTAACTTAGTCTCCCCCCATTGCCAGTGCCCACCTGGTGCTGTGTCTGATTAAGTGGTATATATACAATAAGACTCTTTCTTTTTTTATTTTAACAGCTTGATTGAAATATATTTTATGTACCACATTCGCTTGTTATAAAAGTACAATTCAACGATTTTTAAAATCGGATTTATAGAATTGTGCAATCAACACCACAATCCAAGTTTAGAACATTTCCGAAACTTCAAAAGGGCACTCGCACCCATCTGTAGTTCAATCTTCCCACCACCCTCAGCCCCAGGCAATCAGTGACCTGCTACCTGTCTCTCTAAATTTGACTTTTCTGGAGATTTCATATATAGAATCATATAATAGGTAGTTATTTTATATCTTTTTTTTTTTTTCAGTTATCATGTTTTGGAGGTTCATCCATGTTGTAGCATGAGTCAGTAGGGTTTTAATTTTTTGGTTTTGAATAGTTCTCTCTTCTTATGCCATTTTTAAAATCCGCAAAAATGGGTTATTTCCATTTTTGCTGTGGATGCTCATACCTTTGTGTGGACGTGTTTTTTTTTTTATTTTCTTGGGTAAATTCTTAGTGGTGAAATTGGAGTCCTATAAGCTATTGTTTAGCTTTTTAAGAAACTACCAATTGTTTTCCAAGTGGCCCTACTATGTTATACCCCAGCAACAGTGCATGACAGCTGCGGAGTCTCTGCCTCCTCAACGACACTTGGCACGCATCTGTCTTTTCACTGATAGCCATGCTCGTAGGCATGTAGAAGTATAACGTTCTAGTTTTAATTTGCATATTTCTTAAAAATAATGTTGTTGAACATTTTTTATTTACAATAACTATTAACAATTTGAATTTTTTTTTTGATAAAATGTCTATTCAAATCTTGCACTCATTTTTATATTGGATTGTTCTTCTCCTTGTTATTGAGTTATGAGTTCTTTATATATTTTAGATACTGGTCCTTTACCAAACATGTGACTTGCATATGTTTTCTCCCTGGGCGTGGCATATCTTTCCATTAGCTTAATGGTGACTTTCATAATATAAATATTTTAAATTTTGGTAGAGTTTATCGGTTTTTTATGGAACATGCTTCTGGAGTCATTATTAAGAATTCTTTCCCTACTCAGGGAAACAAATATTTTTCTCCATTATTCTCTTCAGAGTCTTACATTTTGGTCTATATTACATTTTGAGTCGATTTTTGTGTATGGTGTAAAGTAAGGCTCTAAGTTCAGTTGTTTTGCATGAGAAATCTAATTACGCCAGCACAATTGTTAAAAAGATTATTCTCTCCTCGTCGATTATCTTGGCATCTTTGTTGAAAATCAATTATCTTTTAATGAAATGGATTAGTTCTGGATTCTCCATTCTGTTTCATTGATCTATTGAATGCAGCCTTGCACCGATAGCACACTGCGTTTTTCACCATGGTATTACAGTAAGTTTTGAAATCAGGTAAAGTAATGCCTCCAAGATTTTTTGTTTTTTTCCTCAAGCTTGTTTGGCTATCTAGGTCTTTTGTATTCGCGTGTAAATTTTAGGGAAATTTTGTCAATGTTTACAAAAATACCTGCTTGTTTTTTGGTAGAGATTGCGTTACTTTTATATACCAATTTGGGGTGAATTACCATCTTAACCAAATTTAATTTTTTGATGTTACTAGAAATCAAATTGTTTTGTTAATTTTATTTCAGACTGTTTACTGCTAACATATGGAAACACTGATTTTTGTATATATAAATATAACTTATATAATAATTTTAGTATTTTTGAGGATTCCTTCAGATTTTCTGCATTCACATCGTATCATCTGCTGGGAAAGATGTGTGTTTTGCAACACGTCAGATAGAGTGTTCTTTTAAAACAGAAGTTGAGTCGATCGACAGTGTAGTCCAAGTCTTCTGTGTGTGATGATTTAGTGTCTAATAGTCAATTTTTAATGAAATGGATTAGTTCTGGATTCTCCGTTCTGTTTCATTGATCTGTTGAAAGCAGCCTCAGTTTTTAAGAGCTGGATATTTAAATCTCCAAGTATTACTGAATTATCAATTCTTTCAATTCTGGCTGGTTCTTCCTCATCTATTTTGAGGTTCTGTTGTTAGGTGCATATATATTTATAATTGTTATACATTTCTGAGGCACTGACATTCTGCCATTGTAAAATGTCCCTCTTTGTCCCTAGTGATAGATGCCAACTTGCACTCAGTTTCTGTGTGATGTTAATACGATCATCCCAGCTATTTTATGGCTGCCATTTGTGTGGTGTCTCGTTTCCCTCCTTTACTTCCAACCTACTTCTGTTTTGCATCTGAAGCGTATTCCTCGTAGTAAGCATATAGTTGGATTTTGCTTTTGATCCATTCTGACAATCTCTTCCTTTTGATCAGGACATTTAGACTTTTCACATTTAATGCAATTATTAATATAACTAGATTTATACTTTTCACTTTGCTATTTGTTTTCTATGTTTCTTATATTTTTGGGCCTTTGTTCCTCTTTTATTCACTTCTTTCGTGTATAAGATATTTGTAGAGTAGAATTTTAATTCCTCTATTGATTTTTTTATTCCAATACTATTAGTGACTATTTTAAAGATTGCGATACGCATCTTAATTTATCACAATATACTTTATAAATTAATACTAACAATTCTGGTAAAGTATGGAAACTTTAACATAGTCACATTCCTTCTCTGTTATTTGTGCTGTCGTGGTCCTGTGTACTGCACTTGAATATGCTCAAATTCTAACCGTAGAGCGTCCCACTTCATTGCTTAGTAAAACTGATAGAGACATAGGCCCTCTCTCTGCCAATAACACCACTTCCACTATGCTTAGAGTATTTGCCCACCTCTCCAAACTGAGTAATACCCATTCAACCGTGGAAAAAAAAAAAAAAAAAAATAGGCGTTTTCTTGGCCCACCTAACTCTGCCTGGTGCTGCATGCAGACTGAGCTGGGGGTCGGGTGGCATGGACTGAGTAAGCTTGGGCAAGAATGTCGCCGATTCCCACTGTTTTAACTTGGAAGTTCGGCAGTGTTTCGAGCATGGAGGATTTGCTGATTGTCACATGCTTTGGGTTGAGTTCCAGACAGAGTTGCTTTTATCAGTTTTGTCCAGCTTTATAGTGGCCTTTGGGGAGACGATTTGCTGAATTCTTCACGCCACCATATATATGAATTCTATAACCCGACTAAACTCCAAGTTCTAGGAGGTACCATATTTTGCACTGCTTTTGCACTTATTAAATAACATAAATTGCTTTTCCCTATCACATAATTTCCTGAGACGGAAAGGATTTAATACATGTTAGTAACATTGGAGAATGTGTTGCTTGGAGATATGGTAGGAAAATTGCAAAATAAGCATCATCAGCATCGTTCTCTTCGGGAAGAGAGAAACGTCTGACAAGCTTCACTGACTAAGCTCGGGCCAGACCTGGGCAAGAAAAGTCATGGCTAGCGGTACTCAGTGCTCCAGAGTTAGCCTCCTTCGAAGACAGAAAAAAAAGAAAAAGAAACTTAAATTCCCATAAAATGGAATTTTGTTAGCTTTGTGGGAACTTCTGTGAAGCAGAAAACATAGGAATATTTTTCTTAAGCCTGCTGAAGAAAATTTATTGAAGGCAACAGTCAAGAAATGGGACTATGATTCTGTTTCTGTCATGTTTTATATTGAGATATGTCTGAGGCTCGAGAATGGGTTAGAGGGCCTCTAGAAAGCCTCTCGTAAGAATCTTCAAATCTTGATTTATGGATGCCCCTACCACATCCATATCCACAGTGGTATTTTCTGAGTTAAAAGACCGAAGATTTATCAGTTTTCAACATACAAGAACCTCACATATTTATCTTCGAGTGCTACAGTGGTGAACTTTTACAAGGCCCAAAAGCTTGGCACTGACTCTAAATTGTGTTTTTATTTTTATACCTTTTTTATTATTATTATCGAAAGACAAATAGCCAAGAGAAAAGCTAACTATGTAAGAGAAGGAACACAGCTGATTGCCAGGTTGGGCCACCCAGAATGCACCAGGATTAATAATGACTTGGCCTGACAGCATCCTGACCACAAGGGATGAAGTCACTCTAGGAAGTGTTTTGTAGAAGAAAATAAAATCAGCAGAATGAAAAAAAAAAAAACACAACGTCTGAAATATACTTCATCCAAGTATTTTCCCCCATTAATTCTGGGAGCCCTTGAGTGTTTCCAGGGAAATTTAATCTGCATGTTTCTGAGCCATTTACACTTAACTCACCACAATGTTGTTTCGTAAGAGTCATTTGTTGTCCAAGAAGCCCTCTGAACCTTGTTCATAAAGATTTTTATGAAAGCGATTGTTTTCTTTCTCCTTAAAACGAAATTATACTTTTCCAGATTGAAAGAAACATTGAAATGAACCCTAAATTCAAAACTTCTGAGGCACAAGACAGAAAGTATTCCATTTCAGACTTCTACCCCAAGGTGTTCGGGTTTTGGCACCATCACAGTAGAGGGTTCAGTTGAAAAGACACCGGTTTATTATTCCTCAGAGAGCTAAAGTGAGCCCTCTGAGGCCTTTTTAAAAAGCAAAGCTTTTAGGGAGTTCAGCCAGTCTAATGATCAACTCCGCTTTAGAGCCCATCCCGAATAAAGCTTTGAACTTGAGCATGTGACGTGAGACACTGGAAGCGCTGGAGATGCTTCGTGGTCTTAAGGAATTTGTAGTCCAAGGAACTAAAGTGTAAAATGAGGGCAAGGATATCTCCTACCTCGTGGGGTTGCAGTGAGGACCCAACGAGACAGTTGTGTAAGGTGCTTAACATTACCTACGCCTCAATACATTCCAACTAAAATAATAATTCTTATAATTTATCTTTGTCAGTGTGTGTATTCACAATTAGCCCCTAAAACAGGCATCTCAAAACAAAACGTTTAGAGAGATAAAAAGACCACTCTACGAGAATGCTCATTCATGCATTTACTCTCCAGACAATCCTAGTGAGAATGAGTGACTTCTGGGGCTCAAAATATTTTTGTGCTGAATTTGTAAGTCATGGTTGGAGACCCAACTAGAAAACCGCCATGAGAAAGCCACCGTCGTGCAATGACAATCGGGTTGATCGACCACTGTAATGTGTGCTGTATAGAGAAACGTTACATGAATTCGGGGTTATTTGTACCATTTCCTGTTTAATACCAATAAAGAGTATTCAAAGAATCTTTTCTTAAATCAGCTGCAGAATACTGATGTATTGTACTCTTGCTATCACATCTGTGATGGTTAATTTTTTGCATCCACTTGGCTGGAGAATGGCTCAGTTATTTAATTGAAGTCTAATCTAGGTGTTGCTGAGAAGACATTTTGCAGCGTGGTTAACATCTACCATAAATTGACTTTAAGTAAAGGAGATTACCCTCAGTAATGTCGGCGAGCCTCATTAAATCATTTTACAGGCTTCAAGGGCAAAAACGGAGGTTTCTTGGGGAAGAAATTCTGCTTTAAAAGTTGGGCAGCCAGTTCAGCTTCCAGTCTGTGGATTTCAGCCTCGCCACCTGCCGTGTCCGATTCAGCATCCGTCCACCTTTAAAAGTGCTGATAACCATTGTATCAGATTAGAGGCGCCACCCAAAGTGTAAGAGGCTGTGATGGACAATAACTTCAGACGCAACCTCATTGTTTCACCGACTCATCGGAGGAAGTAGCAGCGTCTCCGCTGCCTGTTGTCACCCTTGTGGCCCAAGGTTCACCCGCCCTGCAAGTGGCACAGAGTCACCAGGCAGCACGTGATACCACATTTATTCAGTCAACAAATGTGTATCGAGGGCCTACTGGGTGTCACTCGCTCCTCTAGGCACTTTGGAATATAGCCGTAAAAAAGGCAAAAGCTCCTCGCTCCCTTATGTCATTGAAATATATATATGTTTAAAAATGACAAAAAAATCCTTGCCCTCATGAAGCTTGCACTCCATGGGGGGAGATAGTATGTGAACAAATAAATAAGTAAATACAGATCCGATGGTGGTAAGTCCTTTGTTGAAGAGTATGTCGGGGTGGAGGCTGACGGCACTGAGGTGCTGTAGCTTTAAATAGATTTATCAACGGTCTTCTTTTAAAAGATGGCCTTTGAGCAAAGCCGATCATCAATGAAGTATTTCATATTGCCAAGTATTTCTATTTAAAAATAACAGAAAATCCTGATTCAACATGGTTTAAATCCTGATTCAAAATGGCTTAAAAATAAGCAAGCCTATTTTTCACATAACAAAAAATAATAAGACTAGCCAGCATTTATTTCGTGTTCACCCTGTACTAGCCACTACTGTAAGCACTTTACACATATTAATTCACTTTGGGCCCGCATAGCCTTATAAGCTAGGTACTTCTATTATCCCTGTTTCTCGGATGGGGAGACCAAGCCTTAAAGAGAGTGAGAGTTTTCCAGAAGTTACATGATGGCAGGTGGCGCGGCTCCGCTACTTCGTCCCTGGCTCAGACTCTGGCCGGCCAGAGGGAAGGCGGTCCCAGGTAGTGGGTAGTAGGGCTCTGTCTCGGGCCTTCAGCGTCTCTCCTAGAACAGCTGTCTCTCCCTGTGAAGCCAGACCTCAGCTGTAGTGAGAAGTCCGTAGCGTTTCCAGGAGCCATGGCCAGGGCGAGCAAGAAAGAAACCCTATTTTCTGAATCTTACCATCCGCCTTGGAGAAACCAAGTGCTGGATCCATTCGATCCTGTGAGTGGATCTCAGACACGAATCGGGGGTGCGGGGCAGGATACTGCTGCGTAGGGAAGGCCACAGCTCCATTTGGGGCACAGGCTGCAAATGCCGTTTTCAGCCCTCCAGGTTTCAGGGTGGAGCTGTTTTTATAGTATTCCCTTCCAACTGACATCGCCGGAGGTGTTGAGAGCAAACAGGGCTCTTTATTCTGACCTCGTGCTTCGAAGGGGCTGAACTTCTTCAAAGATATTTTCAAAAGCTTTTAGTCTGACTAAAGACCATCAAGAGATTCGGGGCCGTACGCTAAAAGTGACGGCAGAGAAAAGCCAGTGGGTATATTACTGAAGCCGAACGTAAGTGAAAAAGCAGAAAATACACAACTGGAAATGATTTTGAAATTTGTTTGAAGATAATACATGATTATTTCAACAATAACTTATTTTGTAGACTGTGCTCGATAATGTCGATCTGCTTCACCATAAAGCCAACCAATTAAAACACCTAATGAGCCATCCGATTTCATTGGCTCAGGAACTCCGGGAGGAGGTACTCATTATCAGATGAACTTGGACTTTAGCCCTGCTCAGCACTGGTCTCCAATCAAACGTACTATCTCCCTTCTCAGTCTGTCATGGCGGAATGAGCATTACAAATATCTATATTGCCCCGGCACCCTATAATGGTATTACAATGACAATTTTATTAGACCTATAAAATTTTTGCAACTTCCCTACAGCACATTGTAATTTCACCAACAGTTGTAAAAGGTCTTAAATTATATTTGTGCAAAATTGAGATGAATGGGCTCGAGCATTAATGCATTTCTCATTGTGTAATAGGGACTTTTTCTTCCCTCCCTCTTTGCCAGAGAAAAAGCTATCTCATTCAACTATTTGTCAACTCCCATTAGAAACATTTAATACTAATAAAATTTATGGCTTCAGTTTCCAAAGGATACTGCCAGAAGACTTTGTGATTACTGCATCAGTACTTAAATACAACCACGTTCACCTTATAAAAATCTAGACGCGGCCTGACAGGTATAAAGTGGAGCTTTGTGCGCTGAGTCAGCATCAGAGACTTTTTTGGTTGAAGTAGAGTTCACAAAATAAAAGAAAATGTGTTCTCAAGTCAGTACGGAAAGATTTGTCTGAAAAACGTTCTCCCAGTAAACGTGAAACTGACAGATTATGATGCTATATGCCTGTTCTCAACAGAAAGTAAAATAAAGCATGATTCGATCAACTCCATAGCCAGGAAATAGGTTCATTCATCTTAAAGGTTTTAAATACACACACTCAAATATGTAAGTACGAGCATGAGCACGTGAATTACAAATCGTAAACAAAGAGCTGTCTTTTACATAGGAAGATCGTGCCCACGGGTCCTTCGGGTCGCATTTTCGTTCTTGGGACCTGGTTCCTCAAGTCGCAGTGAATCGTTCCCTCCTCTAAACGCCTCACACCCACAACTCACCACTTTCTAACTCGTGCTGTAGTTAGTCGTGTACGAGCCTTCTCATTTCTGCAAAATCCGAGCTCCTTGTTTTATGTGATCTTTATCTGCAGCTGAGCCAAACGACTTGCAAATGATAGGTGCTTATCGCGCCTTTGCTGACCGCCCAAATGAAAAAGATAATGAATGAGGAGTCTGTCCGCAGAGCTATGCAATCTGTAACCCATGGGACTAACCGGTTCCTGAGAAATAGCATCATGAAAGTAAGGAATTTATGACCGTGACATCACCGTAAACACCAGTGTGCGTTAAGCTGAGCGGCGAGGGCACAGACAAGCAAGCTGGAGCGTGCGTACCCCTGGACAGACACGCTTTCCAAGGGACAAACGACGTGAGTAAAATTAAGAGAATACGTTTTCTGATCCTTGACTTCCAGATTTTTTTAAAAAAATTTATCTGCTTGAGGAAATGTCTAGAGTGGGGAGTTCCTGTCAGTTCTCTCTTCCGCTGATTGACGAAGGTGTGACACTAGATCCTACCGCCACGGAGTGTAAATTTTGAATGTGGGAGCAAACAGGTAAATTAAGTCTCTGAACTAAGCGCGAGTCCCGCTTCTGTAACCTAATTATTCATTTCATGCAAATGAACAAAATCCCTTAAAAATGCATACTTCGTGGTCCAATACCTTCCCGTACACATAGCAGTTTTTAAAGTAGATATTAGTCACACAACTGGCATTCTTGAGAGTGACACCCCCTTCTTAAGCTATATGATACAATACAATAAGTCGTCTTTAAAACGGTCAGTAATTGCAGCGATATCAATTGTCCTAAAAACTCTATCACTAGCATCAAGCCAAAAATTAGACGTAAATTATTCCCCCGTGCTTAACTCAAATCAAACAAACGGGAGAGCTGCCAAATCTGGCTTCGTTTTATGCTGTGTGGAGACAGCCTTAGTCCCCTAACCCCTCATCTTTTCAGCGTTTGTGAGAAGTAGATCACTCACGAGTATTATTCTGCCCATGGAGATGGAGAGAAAACAGTTCTGTTCTTTGCCCCAGTCATAGAAGAAGCCGAAAATGTGGTAGTGAAAAAATCCCACCCAATTTCCTTCTTATGCAAAACAACAACAACACACAGGGGCATCAAACGTTATTTCAGGAAGACGTCAGAGAGAAACAACGGATCCTCTCAAATCACAGGCTGGGCTGAGGGAAAGTAATCGACACTGGCCTGGGACCAGGAAAGCGACAACACGGAAGAGTTTGTGATCTAATCGCCTGGTGCCCAGTTCTGTGCTTTAATAACTTCATCCTCCTGAATCTAAGGACTAAAAAGTGGAACATTCATCCCAACCAGTCACCTAGAGTTGCATAAAGCAATGTAAATAAGAAACTCTTGGTTTCGCTTGGTGGTTGATTGTGTTTGTGACTTTCAGCCCCCACACTAAGTCTGCTCCGCTGTTCCGACCCCTTTCAACTGCTATCGGCATGATGAGGAAAATCAAAAATGGCAGCAGCTAGAGAAGACCATCCCGGCGTTTCTGAGGCCTTTCACAGAGCGGGACTTTCTCCTGATATGAATACATCGACCATCTGTGTGTCCAGATCAATATGGGGCGAGGGTGGTCCCCCACAAAGCAGCCCATGGGACCCAAATGGTGACCCAAATGCAAAGAAGAGGAGAAAGACAGGGCAGAAAGGGTTGCTCAATGTCCGCACAAATCTGCACAAACTAGAACAAGCAGGGAGAGGAAAAACTAATTTTAAGAACACGTTGGGGAGAGAAGAGATGTAGGCACTTTCAACATGCCCTCCCAACCTAAATCCCACTTGCAAAATGGAATTGTTATCAAAATAGACTTCAGGATAATGGGGGCCTTGCTGTTGGGGGACAGGAAGGTATAGCTGACCAAATTTAGAAATAATAAAGACTCGCAGTGAGATTTTTCTATGTTTTTTGATTAGCGATGACTACTCTGATTTTTTTTTTCCATCTCAATATTCTTTACCGTAAATCAGAAACCAGATGACCTTCCTTCCTCCTGCCATAATTTACAGACAAGCAGTGTGGCAAGAAAAACAAATGACGCTGACTTAGAATCCAAAGGACCCAACAGGATCGGGTTTCCAGGCAGTAGTTGTGAATAGCATTTATCCAGCCACGGTGCGGGAGAGAGAGAGAGAGAGAGAGAGAGAGAGAGAGAGAGTGTGTGTGTGTGTGTGTAAAAGTTCGGATCTAGCAAACAGAGGGTGGAAGTAGGAAAGTAAAGGGAATAATAATTTTACTTATTTAAGAGAAGCCTTTTTATGGTGCACACACATCCTACAAATCCCGCCAAGTTTATGTAGGGAGGAGGAAAGGGGAGAAAGCACATATAGCTGTGAAGGAAGGAAGGAAGGAAGGAAGGAAGGAAGGAAGGAAGGAAGGAAGGAAGGAAGGAAGGAAGGAGGAAGGAGGAGGACGGGAGGGGAGGACGGGAGGAGGAGGAGAGAGAGGAGGAGGGAGGGAGGAGGAGGAGGGAGGAGTGAAGGAAGGAAGGAAGGAAGAAGAGAGGGAGGGAGGAGGAGGAGGGAGGAGGATAGCTGAAGGAAGAAGGAAGGAAGGAAGGAAGGGAGAAGGAAGGGAGGAAGGAGAGGGAGGAAGGAAGGAGAGAGAGGGAGGGAGAAAGGACGAAGAACACAGGAAAGAAGGAAAAGGAAAAAAAAGAAAGACGAAAAGACTCACACTTCGGTGAAAACCACTGCTTGAGAGAAGAACAAAGTAGAGACCACATGTCAGGGAGTAAATGCGTTTCCACATGCGAATGCCAATATATTACTGACTTATCCTGAGTCATAAATATGACAATTTGCCTCATTTCATAGTGAGGTCAGGCTCGGCCCAAATAAGCAGCCATCCTCTGCTTATTTAATGTTCCTAAAAATGAGCTTTTCCCAAAGCTCTCCGCGCATATAATGTAACGCCATGTGCATGTGCAGTGGGGAGGAGGACTCTGGGAGGTGACAGAAAGCAAGCTGTGAACACAAAGATACTTTTAAGCGGAATACTTGTACATGATATATAGAACAGAAGATCGTCCATCATGGTTATTGAAACTGTGACCAGCAAAGCTATAAACCTGACACGAAAGAAGAGAATATATGACTTGTTAGGTTGAAAAAGCACCAAAGAGGGAATTATAAAAGGGAAAATTTCATGACAAATTAGTTTGTATTTTTTGTTTTCATTTCTGACACATGGAAGGAAATGCTATATGTTTGCTTAAGGAAGTGCAAATTTCTCCACTTCATCCATTTAAAATCCTCACCCTCAGGCCTTTTGTGCCGAAGCATAAAGTTTGGAGACCTTAAACAGTCATAATGTTTCCCCGAAGAATTCGGCCTCAGAAACATATTACGATTCAGGAGGGCTCAAAAGGAAAACCATTTTGCAGCAATCCGGCGGTGTCTGCTCCAGCGGCTCATAAGGAACATCGATCGATTCATTGTCATGGTTTCTTTACCGTATTTGATGAAATAGTAGATGCTATTGGAACGAGCGGCTCGAGCAAGAAAGTCGTAAACTTGGAGACGGTATTGTAAAACAAAAGTGTCTAACACGAAATAAGTTTCATCGTCGGGGAAAAAAAACAAAAAACGAAAAACAACAAAAAGAAAAAACAACAAAAAACAAAAACGCTCAGTAGCTCACTCATGGAATAGTCACAGGACCGGCTGGAAAGTTAGTCACAGATGCTGAGGGCCAGTCTGGCATTTGACACACGGGACCCTTCTGAGAACTATGATTTGGAGCTAAGTAATGACACCTTCCGGGCTCTGGGGGCAGGTGAAGCAGAGCTAATAAAAGAGAAAGCTCAAGTTCAAGAGAATGTACTGAAAATGCCCTATTTTAAAGTGCTCTACGATCTCTATGTCTGCTGGGGGGCTGGGGGGAGGAAGCAGGGGGTGAAGAGAAGACAAGCTAATAATAAAGAATTCCCCCCAAATGCAACATACTAGTAGTTACAATAACTGTATTATCAATAGACTAATCATACCTTTCAGTTACAACTTCAATTTTTAAAGACATCAATTCTCTCTAAATTAATCTACAGAAACTTTATAGAATTCTACCATCCCAATCAAAATCTCAACAAAACGCTTATCACTTGAAAAAATGGTTCGAAAATTTAGCTGAAATAATGAACAAGCAGAAATAGCCAGGAAACTTCTGAAAAGGAAGAATAATTGGGAAAATTGAAAATTAACTATAAAATGAGTATCACTAAGACAGTTTAATCTGAGGGCAGGAATGGAACTCAGTATAAAAATAGTACCAAGAATATATGTAAATTTAGTGTATGTCAAAGGTGGGGTTTGAAATCAAAGCAGAAAATATGGTGCCTGCTTAAAATTATGTCGGAAAACAATCCATTAGTAATTTATTAATTAAATCAAGCTGCACCCCAACTCACTCCTGATCCGAATATAAATTTTAAATGAATAAAGTATTCAAGTAAAAAAATGAGAACATCAAAGCATCGAGAAAATATGGATGAATACTTTGATAATCTTATGATGGACAGAACTGTTCTGACCATCACAGAAAATTTGGAAACCGTGAAATACAATAGTGCACTTTTGCTGGACAAAAATAAGATGAATTGTGATTGTGCAGAGAAGAAACCAAGAAAGTCGAAATACTAAAGACGACAAACTGGGAAAGATGTAGGACTCTACATTTCCGTCAGCAAATTACATTTGCATAAATAAATTATGTTTGAGTTAATATACCTAATATACAGAGAGCTCTCAGAAATCAATAAGAGGTCAACTCCCCAATTTAAAAATGTATGAAGAATATGTAGCGAAGAAAAGAATATGGACAAGCAATTAACAGAAAAATACAAATAGGCAACATAATTAAGAAAAATATTACGCCTCATTATTAATTAAAGACATGCAAATAAAACACCAGAGAGACATTATTATTATTATTATTATTTTTACCAATGAGATTATCTGTGGTTTTTAAAAAAATAATTAGAGGATTGTAGAGAAACTATCACTTCTCACCACCTTTCGTGGCCACCAGCAAGTCCAACACCTCTCTCCTCAAGGCTCCCGAGACTCCCAAGGTGCGGACCCCACCCCTGCCCTCTGTATACCGTTCTTATGAAAGGCGTCATTTAAAAGCACATATCTTATCATTCTAGGATCTGGAGGCTGATTGCCTGGGCTCGAATCCCAGTTCCGCTTCCAGCTCTCACCAATGTGAACTTGAACAACTCATCGAATCCTTTGGTGCTTCGGTTATGTCGTTCGTAAAATCGGGATGACAGCAACAGCGTCTATATAATTCTTGCATGAGGGGGTTAAGTGAATGAATACATCAAACACGCAGAGAACAACATCTGGCACATGTTAATGACATGACGCCACTCCCCTGCTCAGACTCTTCCCACAGGGCCCCGTCAGACTCGCCTGCGAGGCTGACCTGGCCCCCCGATCTGCAGCCCAGCTTGCGGGCCCCCTTTTCCCAGCTGCTGCGGCACTAACCGACACCTCCACCCGCCCGTCTGAGCCTCTTCGCATTTGCGTTTTTCTTGCTTGGACCACGCTTTCCTCGGACATGGCTCATTTGGTCACTCCCGGGTCTCTGGCTCAAATGTCACCTCTCCAGAAAAGTCTTCCCTGACTACCCTGTCAAATAGTCCCTCTGGCCCAATTAGGATGGACACCCTTTACGGGATGATTAAAGCATAAATTAATCCTACTTCCCAGGGAGCAATTTAGCTCTGAGTGTTATAACTTGGGGGGAATATTCTCTCTGAGTCAGCAATCTCGTGCCTAGGCCATCAGACTAAGGAAATTCTCTGATAAGTATGTGAAGACCTAGGCACATGTTTTTCAGCAAAACATAGTCTATAATAAATAAAAATTATAAATAATCCAAAAGCTCATCAACAGATACATCAATTATCAATTCGGTATTAAAAAGCACCCCGAAAGCTAGTGACTTCAACAGTAACCATTTATTCGAGCTCTGCGCTGGCATTCTGGGCGGGCTCAGCTAGGTGGTTCTTATGTCGGCTGCCTCATTCAGGTGTCTGTAGTCAGCTGTCGGCTGGGCTGGCTCACCTGGCAGTTTGGCAGGATTCCAAGAAAACAAATAGAGCATTTAGGGTCCCTGGAGGCCTCAGGCCACGCCTCGTATAATATCACCTCCATTTCATTCTCTCAGCCAAAGCGAGTCAGAAGGCCAGGCCAGATTCAAAAGGTGAAGAAATAGACTCCATTTCTTCATGGCGGGAGAAGCAAAATCACATCGTGAAGGAACATGGATACAGGGAGAGGTATCCAAAATGGCCCAGAAAATCACGGCCATTTTGCCCTTTACCCAAATCAGGAACTGGTTGAATAAATCATGGTGATAATTGCATCGGACTATTTCGCAGCTATTAAAAATGCTGGTGTTGAGCTGTAGTTATTGGTTAGGAGAGATGCTTCTGGCGTGCTTACAAACAAACAAAGCATATGACAGAACGTCTGATTTACACCCTACGCACAAACATGCCGTGTACACGAAAGACACTGGGAAGGATGTGTCCAAAATACGAACAGTGCTCAGCTCTCAGCGGCAGAACCCGTTAATCTGCGTCCAGTCCTTCTTTCCTTCACCGCTCCTTTCTTCCTCCTTTCCTTCTACATTGCTGACATCCTGGCTTTCCTTCCTAGCATTTCGTGGCAAGACTGTCCTTTGTGCTTCATCCTGTCGCCGGTTAATCTAGATGTTTTCTTATGACACCAGAAAGGCAAAAGCATTAGCAGCCGCGCGCAGGCTGCTAATTTCAATTCTCTGCTTGCCTCAAAACTGTGAAAGCAAGTGGCCTGGCCACGCTCAGAATCGAGGGGCGGGAAAGCAGACCCCGCCTCTCGATGGGAGGCGTTGCCAAGTCACGTTCTGAAGTCCTCGATTGGAGAAGAACTGAGATCGCTGATGTAATTGAGTACCACAAAGATGGGGTGCCCACCTGTTTGGAAGGCAAAGCCTAGAGGATTTTGTCCTGAAGTCGAAAAGGCAAACATATTGCCTTTTCTTGGAAAAGTTAATTATTTAGAAAATGATAGGCTAATGGGGATCGTATAAGGTTAAATCCCCCCAACTACCATGGTTTGACATCCATGTCTGCTCTGCGTTACTATAAAAATAAAACGAGATAGATTTTAAAGTACTTTGAAAAAATGTAAAGCTACGCACAAATGATTATTCTGTTGAGTTTAGAACTGCCAATAGATGTCTGCCGGATCTCCTTTCCTTCCCATTGAGTTTTCGGACAATGCGAAAACCATTTCGATAACGGAGTTAAGCCAAAACACGATTGGGCAGATAAATCTGTTGCTGCAAGACAAACACAACATCACACAATGTGTCGCAAAGCCAAACCTAAATTACCTTGGGGAAATTTACAACATCGGTGTGGATAACCGAAACTTGGCTGGATTATTCTCATTATTCCTTCTCATACTGGCAGTTTATGTCTATCAAAGGGCTGGGTGGTATTTAAAAATCAGATCACTTCTCTCAAACTGATGCTTTCATTAACATAAGCCTCTGCCTGCAGGGACTCTAGTGTGAGTCATTCCTCCTTGCAATGCGTTGCTGCAGCAGCTGTTGACCGGAGGAGTCAATGCTCTTTCATATCGAGGTGAAAGAGTCACTGAGCCCCACCCTTTGGAAACTACTTTGGCTACAACGCTCACTCGAAGTTCAAGGCCTTCAGGACGAGGCCCAAGCCTCTCAATCATCGACTGGCCTCTGCAGCTCCTGTGGTTGCTGAGTACTCCACCACCGCATAGCAACATTGCCACCGCATAGCAACAGCGCCACCGCATAGCAACAGCGCCTTTATTTACTCAGCTCCTTTCTCTAAGCAACAGTACTCATTTTTAGATGTCTTACCCAGAGTCCAGCTGTGGGAAAATAAGACTTAGCAAAAATCTCATCAAGAGAGGTTCTGCCCCAAAATAGAAAACATAGAGTTTCTTTACCAAGCCCTCCGAAGACGTACGAAATCTCTCCGTGTTCCCCAAATAATTATAATCATCTAGCCCTCCGCTGCTTGGCGTCTTCATTCATTTTCTTTCATTCATTAACTGAACAAATATTTATGGAGCACGTCCTCCGTGCTAGACACAGCGACAGGCACTAAAGTCCATGCTGTGGTTTAAATCAGAGCCCAGGAAGACTTCTCAAATGAGTTCCTCTGATGTCACCAGGCAACAGGCTCAGTCCCCCGCCTTCTTCCTCAGCGCACTTTGCAGAATATAACGGGTAAGGTGCTCCACTCTCCTGCACCTTGTATAAGGTGAGCTCTGAACTAGGCGATGGCACAGGTATGCTCTCTCTCACATCTGTCTACCTGGATCTGCTTGTGTTATTACAGCTGCCTTTGTACACACACA